>NC_026006.2:41175159-41196754 GCF_000442705.2 Elaeis guineensis | reverse complement strand
CCTAGTGAGACTAGGATTCCACCTTGCGCCACATAAGCCCCCCCACGCCCTCTCTCTTATTCCATGACAATCTCCTCTTATTTTGTGCGACAAAAGCCCTCTTCTAGGTCTTTCCCACATCCAAAGGTCTCCTCTCTTCTTTCATACATGGAAAGTGGTAATGGATCAAATCAAAGTAGAATAAGTTTGGATTTCAAATTCTATGAGATAATTTTAAAAATCCAAAACTCTTTCCTTTTTGCACCAAATTTACTCAAATTTTTTTTAAAATTTTTGTGAATTTTAGAGCACACATTGTGCAATCTTTGCTGGTGGTCCATGCACAAAAATAAGGAGGAGGCACCCAAGAGTTGGGCACCCCTTATCTTGTCATGTTTGGATAAGCCTTGACTAGGTATTTGACCTAGACAAGGACTCTATCATATCTCTCTTTATAAAATGAGTTTTTTATAAAATTTTTGAAAAATATAGAATTTGAGAGACCTTTGGGACATCCAAAAATTAGAGAAAAGACCTTTGATCGTAGAGATATAATAGACACAAGATAGGGTGTCTAGGAGAGAGTAAAGAGAAGAAGAAGAGGGTCTTCTTCTAGGTTGTTAGTTTCATCCTTTCCTTCCTCCATCTTGAGTTTTCTGAGAGTGTCTCAGATCTAAAACTCCTCCTCTACTTCTCATCTTTGGAAGAGTCCAAATCAAGAAGAAGGAGGCTGATCAACCATCGAAGAAGGATCAGCGCAGTACTAGCATACTGTGCTGATTTCTGAAGCAGGACTTCTGTCGAGATTCGGGCTCGTGTGGATGACTCCTAGAGATCGGATGCATGTGCGGTTTGCAACATCATCCTCAAGCTCGGATCAGTAAGGTTAGAATGTCTAACTTGCAAGGTAATAGATCTGATCTATTGTTTAATACATACATTAGATGTAGTATAGAAACATGTTGATATGATCAACATGTAGTTCATGCTCTATATATTTTAATTTTTGATTTAATACTATGTAATAATCATGTAATAAATCTTAGATCTAAATTCTTAATTTTAAAAAATAAATTTTGATTTATTTTAGTCTTCCGCTGCTGATCTTGAAAAAGTTTCAAGATCTAACCCTGAAACCCTAGATCTGGTTCCTACAATTGGTATCAGAGCCTAGGTTTTTATTACATGATTATTTATACATGCTTAGATTATTTTTAGATTAGATCTAATTTATAATTTGATTATTAAATCTATAATTAAAATTTTAGATCAATCACGAACTGTAAAGTTGTCCTGCTATAAGGTTTACCCCTTACGGTGCAAAGATTGTCCTAGTTTGTGTAGATCTATCTTTAATCATAAATTTATTAGATATGATCTAGATTAAATTTATGATTTATTAGATTTAAAAAATATTTAAATCTAAAATAAAATCTTTTTAATAATTTTTATGCAAAAAAATTATTTAAGTTAAAAAATTGTTTCAATTACATGAACCTGTTTAGATTAGATCTAAAGTAGTTCATGTTTATTTTATTTGCATCTTGATTATGAATCAAACATACAATATGGTTGGTAGAACCATATTGTAAAATTATTTTACAAATATAAAAATTATTTTTGAAAAGCCAAACCCAACCCTTAACCCAAAACTTAATTAAGAATTAGGAAGTTGTTTGATTAGGTTCTAAGATTGTGAATTGAAGAACCTAAGACACAAACTATACACATTTGGGTTAATGGGTTAGTGGGAATTAGATCTATTAATTGGGTTAGACCTATGGTTAGATTAAAGACGGACTTAATTAGAGAATTGACTAAATCTAATCAATTATTGTCTTAGATTAGATCAAGGATTCTCTAGATCAATTACAATAGTTGTAGTCGATCAAGTCCATATCTTTAACGAGACCAAATGAACTTATTCTTGGTTAAGCGATCTAGCACAAACTGTTAGGTTGATCTAATTGAAACTAATTAAACCAGTTGGTGTCTAAGGTAAACCAGACCGGTAGTTTTTAATTGGGAGCCCGCTTACCTGGCCATTTTTGATGGATGTCTAAGGCAAAGCTTTGACCGACCCTCCCACTGATCAAACTTATCTGGCCTCTTGGTGAAATTATGTTTTGATCGGATCACTTGACTATTTGAGCTGACCCATGTCAGTTAGGTAAATCAGTGTGACTGATTTAGGTGCTCCTAGACCAACCCTTTTAATGGTCTCCTTTAAGCTGACTTGGTAAAGCAGTGAGAGGATCATGATAAGCTGGTTTATCTGACCTCATCCTCTAAATTATTTAAATCTTCTAAAATTATTAGATCCTTAAAATGACAAAGTTATGAAGATAATTGAGTCATAGCCTCCCATTAAGGTGTTTGATAATGAGTCTATTAACTCAATAATCATTGCAGATCCAAAGGCCTGGTGCTTGTTGACTAATAGAATTATCACTCATCATATAACGACTTGGAAGTATCTTTCTAATGGTGGTTAGGTGAACCAACCAAAGTTGGGACTTAATCATTCGTTAGTTAGATGCACCAAGTATGGTCATGTTAATGGTTGGACCTACCTGGATCCTTACAGTGAAGGCCAAAGCCTACTGATTAGGTTTTTGGGGCAAAATTAAAATTACTAGAAATTATTTAGAGAAACAATTAGTTATGAACCTATCCTTAGATGTACATGGATTGACCAACCAAAGTTGGGCTTGTGTGCAGTCTAAGTGGATTCTAGTACCCACTAAAGAATTAGGGTAATTCCTCGAATTGGAGGTAGAGGCTACCAATTCGAATAAAATAGTGGGAGAAACTTTTTGATTAAAATCTAAATCTTTAGGTTTAATGAATCAATTACTAATTATGTTATGGTTTTCTTTTGTGCAGATATGGCCACTTTCCTATCACTCTGATCATTATTGGACAATGATAAGTTGGTGGGACCCACTTCGGTAGCTGGTACCGAAAGTTGAAGATAGTCTTAGAGCATGAATGGATCCGATATGTGATAATAGATCCTGCACCTGAGGAGCCAGCTGCCAATGCACGTGAAATAGTCAGAGACACCTACCAGAAGTGGCTCAGTGACCAGACCACAGTGCACTATATCATGCTGGCTGCTATGAGCGATGAGTTCAGTCACAGATTCGAGACGGCTTAGCCAAAGGACATGCTTCAAGTGTTGGAGGATGCCTTTGGCACACCCGATGATGTGGAGAGGCACAAGACTAGTTGTGCCATCTTCAACACCAAAATGCGGGATGGTGCCTCTGTCACTGATCATGTATTATATATGATCGAGCTGATGGAACGATTGAGCAAGCTCAGCTTTCCTTGCATGAGCAGTTTGGAAAAGATGCAATACTAAACTCACTGCCCAAGTCCTATCTCCCATTCCTCACTCATTATAGAATGACAAAGCCTGAAGTGAACTACCATGGGCTACTGGGGTTGCTTTAGAACTTTGAGAAGGATCATCAACTCCACAAAGAGTCGGTGAACTTAGTGGAAGGTTCGTCTTCTGATTCTCAACCCTTTAAAAAAGAGAAGAAGAACAAGAAGAAAAAAGTGAAGAAGGTGCAAGTTCAGGCTGGGACATCAGTGTAGGGCCAGACCAAAAAGATCAAGCCCGATAAGAGTCTATTCTACTGGCAAGCACCCTAGATTAGATAGTGTGTCAGATATCTACTTATGGCACTGTAGGCTCGGTCATATAAATAAGAACAGAATAAACAAGTTGACTCAAGAGAGAATTCTCAAATTCAGTGATTGTGAATCACTTCCAACTTGTGAGTCCTGTCTTCTTGATAAAATAATCAAGTCACCTTTTATTGAAAAAGGTGAGAGAGCTACTGAGCTCTTGGGCCTAGTACATGCTAATGGATGTGGGTCCATGAGCACAAGTGCTAGAGGTGGATATTTTTACTTCATAACTTTCATGGATGATCTATCCAGATATGGATATGTCTATCTGATGAAACATAAGTCGGATTCATTTAAAATATTCAAACGATTTCGAAGTGAAGTAAAAAAATAAACTGGGAAGAGTATTAAAACTCTTCGATCTGACTGAGGAGGAAAATATCTTTCTAATGAGTTTCTCACATATCTAGGAGAGAATGGAATTCTCTCCCAATGGACTCCTCCAGGAACACCACAGCATAATGGTGTATCTAAAAGGAGAAATCGGACTCTGTTAGACATGGTCCGATCCATGATGGATTTTGCTAGCTTGCCGATATCCTTCTGAAAATATGCACTTGAATCGACCTGTTATCTGTTAAATAGGGTTCCAAGTAAGTCTGTAATTAAAACTCCATATGAGATATGGACATGGCATAAGCTAGCACTTTCACACCTTAGGGTCTGGGGGTGCCCGACCTATGTAAAACGATTAGTCACAGACAAACTTGAACCTAGGTCTGACAAATGCACATTCATAGGGTACCCCAAAGAGATCAAAGGATATTTTTTCTACCATGCTGATAAACAAAAGGTGTTCGTCAGCCTTAAGGCAATCTTTTTAGAAAAGGAGTTCCTTAGTGAAGGAACCGTTGTCTCTAAGGTTGAACTTGATGAAGTTCAATAGGTAGAAGGATCAACACCAATAGCTAAACCTAAGTCGGATTTGATTAGATCAGATTCAGAGCTCAATGTACCTGCACCATTAAGGCGATCCGGTAGAGTACTGCATCAACCGTACAGAAACTACAATTTCTTGATCCAGGATGGTGATCCTATCGAACTCGATGAGAACGATGAGGATCCGATCACTTATATGGATGCAATGCAGAGATCTGATTTTGAGAAATGGCTTGAAGCCATAAAATTCAAAATGGAGTCCATGAAGGTCAATGATGTATGAACATTGGTTGACCCACCTGAAGGGGTTAAACCCATTGGGTGTAAATGGGTGTTCAAAAGGAAAAGAGGCACAGACAGAAAGGTGGAGACCTATAAAACCCGTCTGGTTGTCAAAGGATATCGTCAACGTTATGGTATTGACTATGATGAGATATTTTTCTCTGTGACAATGCTCAAATCTATTCGAATAATGCTTGCAATAGCTACCCATCTGGATTATGAGATCTGACAAATGGATGTAAAGACAGCTTTTCTGAATGGAGAACTGACCGAAGAGGTGTATATGATACAACCTGAGGGGTTTACATCCATAAATGAGTCCAAGGTGTGCAAGCTTCAGAGATCCATTTATGGATTGAAGCAAGCTTCTCAGAGTTGGAACATGCATTTTGATAAGGTGATCAAAACGTATGGCTTCGTTAAGAATGGAGAACAGCCCTGTATCTATAAATGGGCAAATGGTCCAGTTGTGGTATTCCTTGTCTTGTACGTGGATGATATTCTCTTAATCGAGAATGACATCCCCGCTCTACAGGAAATAAAAGTTTGGTTGCCATCGTAGTTCTTCATGAAGGACTTGGGTGAAGCATCCTACATCCTAGGGATGAAGATCTATAGGGATAGATCTAAAAAGATGCTTGGATTATCCCAGTCCATATACATAGACACTGTGCTGAAGAGGTTCAGTATGGAGAATTCCAAGAAGGGCTATCTACTGATAGGCCATTAAAAATTCTCTCTCTAAGAAGAATTGTCCGACAACTCCTGGAGAGAGAGAGCGTATGAGTAGAGTCCCATATGCTTCGGCCATGGGATCTATCATGTATGCTTTGACATGTAGAAGACCAGATGTGGCATACTCACTAGGAGTAGTGAGTAGATACCAATCTGATCTTGGAGAAAATCACTGAAAAATGGTTAAAGCCATCCTTAAGTATTTGAAAAATACTTAGGACCAATGGTTGATTTATGGCGAGTCAGATCTGAAACTTGTGGGGTTCACAAACTACAGCTTTTAATCTAACCATGATAATAGCAGAAGCGTGTCAGGTTATATCTTTACTCTAAATGGTGGAGCTATCTACTGGAAGAGTTCCAAGTAGCATAATGTGACAGACTCTATTTGTGAGGCGGAGTACATCGCAGCATCGAATGCCGCAAAGAAAGCTGTGTGGCTGAAAAAATTCATCACTGAGCTCGGAGTAGCATCCTCCCTCGATGTTTGGTCCTGCTCCACTACAACAGCACTGGTGCCATAGCTCAGGCGAAGGAACTCAAAGCACACCAGCGGACGAAGCATATTTTACGCCGCTTCCACCTAATCTGGAAGATCGTAGATCGAGGTGACGTCGACCTTCAGAAGATCGACAGAAAGGAGAACCTGGTCGATCCCTTCACTAAAGCCCTGGCGATAAAGGAGTTCGACAACCACAAGTCAAAGATGGATATTAGATACTGTGCTGAGTGGCTTTAGGATAAGTGGGAGTTGTTAGAAAATATGTCCTAAAAATTAATCGTTAGCCTGTTGACGATTGAGCAACAAGTATTATAATTGATTTGTTAATAAATAAAATATATTTTTGATATTTTCATCATAAGCTTTCATCTTCTAATGAACTCCGTTGTTATGATGAAGTCCTTAGGACTATTTAAGTTCAATAAAGAGAGGATTTATCGATTAGTCCTTAAAACTGTTCACGACCAAATGATAGGCTGTTAATAAGGATGACAGCTTCTATCGAGCATAGGTCGCTGTAGGCCATATGGGTTGGTTGTCCTCTTAACCAAGGAGTGTGGAGACACTGGTATGGCATACAGATGAGATGTAAGGATACATCATCATGGAACGTGACCAACTCCAGAGCATTCTGCTGTCGAGAATGACTCTGATGAGATATAGGTATAAGTGTCCCTTAGATCTAAGATCACTTCAGTGACTTGCAAGCAACTCACTGTGCTTTGGTACTGGACTAACTAAATTTCTAATTCAGTGACAGAAGGCTTCTGGGTATAGTCAAATACTTGTGAAGTCAGAGTGTGATCGAGATGGGATTGACCACTCCAAGAGTTGGAGAAGAATGAGTCACTGTATTTCAATTTAGCAAAACCTTAGCCAGGATAATCCATCAGATGGATTTGATATTTTGAAATACAATGTGGACAACCTGATCAGAGTTGACAATTGAACTCTGAGGTGTCCTATGATCATTTTGGTCAAGGGAATGAATTATATGGAAACTATATATGCATGGGTTCTAAGGATGTTGTTCTACACATTCGACCTATCCGATCGTCGGGTACCATTGCTAGATGGTCACTTCGATTCATATAAAAATTTATTTTTATACTACCGACTTAGGTTCAGATCTATGAGGTCACAAATAGTAGAGTTCATGATCCGATCGGATGGTTGATCAACGATTAAGAATCATTCTAGGGTTAAATGATCAATACGATTGACATTTAACCTAGTGCAAATATTGCAGAAGGATCGATTAGCGATTCGATTGCTAATTGGCTTAATTTGATTAAGCCAATGAGCTGAGATTAAGTCTAATTGAATATGATTTAATTAGATTTGATTTGGGCTTGATTGGATCAAGTCCAATTAGTTTATTGGATAAGCCAAGTGCAAGAAAAAAACTAGTCCTAGTTCAATTAGGACTTGAATCAACCTAATTTCTAATTTGATTAGAAAATTAAATCAGATTTAAATCTAATTTAATCTAATTAAATTAGGTTCTTAATTAGGTTAAAATTTATTTTAATTAGGTTGATCTAATTTTAGTTTGATTTGATTTGAGAAATCAAATTAAAACAAGTCATAAGATAGAATCCTAGTAAGACTAGGATTCCACCTTGCGCCACATAAGCCCTCCCATGCCCTCTCTCTTATTCCATGCCAATCCTCTCTTATTTTGTGCGACAAAAGCCCTCTCCCAGGTCTTTCTGACATCCAAAAAATTTTTTTCTCTTCTTTCATACATGAAAAGTGGTTGTGGATCAAATCAAAGTAGGAATAAGTTTGGATTTCAAATTCTATGAGATAGAGTTTTAGAAATCTAAAATTCTTTCCTTTTTGCACCAAATTTATCCAGATTTTTTTTGCAATTTTCATGACTTTTAGGGCACACATTATGCACCCTTTGCTGATGGTCCATGCATGAAAATAAGAAGGAGGTGCCCAAGAGTTGGGCGCCCCTTGTCTTGCCATGTTTGGATAAGCCTTGACTAGGTATTTGACCTAGACAAGGACTCTATCATATCTCTCTCTATAAAATGAGTTTCTTCATGAAATTTTTGGAGTACATAGATATTTGAGAGACCTTTGGGGCATCCAAAGACCTTTGGGTCGTGGAGATATAATAGACACAATACAGGGTGTCTAGGAGAGAGTAAAGAGAAGAAGAAGAAGAGGATCTTCTTCTAGGGTTGTTAGTTTCATCTCTTCCCTTCCTTCATCTTGAGTTTTTTGAGAGCATCTCAAATCTAAATCTCCTCCTCCTACTTCTCATCTTTAGAAGAGCCCAAATCAAGAAGAAGGAGGTATCTAATCAACCATCGAAGAAGGATCAGTGCAGTACTAGCATACTGTACTAATTTCTTGAAGTAGGACTTCTGATCGAGATTCATAGACTCGTGTGGACGACTCTTAGAGATCGGATGCATGTGTAGTTTGCAACATCATCCTCAAGCCTGAATCAGTAAGGTTAGAACATCTAACTTGCAAAGTAATAGATCTGATCTATTGTTTAATACATACATTATATGTAGTATAGAAACATGTTGATATGATCAATATGTACTTCATGCTCTTAATATTTTAATTTTAGATTTAATGCTATGTAATAATCATGTAATAGAATCTTAGATCTAAGGATTCTTTGATTTTAGAAAATAAATTTTGATTTATTTTAGTCTTCCGCTGCTTGATTTTGAAAAAGTTTCAAGATCTAACCCTGAAACCCTAGATCTGGTTCCAACACCTACAACGGGATAACCTTTTCTCAGTTTGTGTGATCAACCATTAATTAAATTTAGATCAAAATATTACATATTAGATCTAAATAAAATTAAAATTCTGATTTAATATGCACATATATCATGTCATAACGAACCTAGGATACAACTGTTGGAGAACATAGACGATTTCATGCATGTATTTTGAAATTTTTTTAAATAAATTATAGTAGAAGATAATTAGATTAATCAAATTAATCTAATATGTATATAATTTAATTATCAAATCAATCTACTCTAAGATCTATGACATGATATGTTGCATATAAAATCTAAAAAATACTAAAGATAAAATCAGCATACATGCATGTGAGCAGTAAATTACATCTACTTTCAATCTGAGTTTAGAACTCGATATCTTTGCATGGATCGATGATCACCACTACTGAGAGATATGATAAAAAAAATTTTACTG
The DNA here is from genome assembly GCF_000442705.2 of Elaeis guineensis. Taxonomy (NCBI): domain Eukaryota; kingdom Viridiplantae; phylum Streptophyta; class Magnoliopsida; order Arecales; family Arecaceae; genus Elaeis; species Elaeis guineensis. Next base: position 41,187,477 of record NC_026006.2, on the reverse strand, counting down.
GTTGCTCACAGCCGCACATGCCTCCGATCTCTACAGAAAATCCACTCGAAGTTTCGATTTGATCGATCTTCTTGAGAGTGCTAGCTCGTGCAAAGACCTTCTTCTTGACTGATCTGGATCTTTTTTTTAAATCTTTAGAATCTTTTTAGAGATTAAAGATGGACTTATAAAGGAGATGAAGAGATAAAAGAAAGATAGAGATAAAAATAATTTTTTTTAATTTTTTTTCTCTTCCCAAACCCTTAAGACCAAAAATCTAAATTCAAATTTTTGCGCAACCCTAAGAGAGAGGATCCTCCTCTCTATTTTTCACACCATGAACCGTGCCCAAACTTTTCTTCACATGAAGACTTCTCTTTCTTCTATCTTACACACACAAAAGAAATAACAAAAGCTCCTTTTATAGGCATATAAGGAGGTGGGGTGAAGAGTTCTAGTGATCATGGACTCTTACAGGATGTCACCTCCCTTTACAGTTTCATATCCCAAAACATGCCAAAAAAATATGGGATGCCCCTTCTCATATTTTTTCATAGTAGATCAATTCTCCAACTGATCTCCCACAAATATAAGGAGAAAAAATAAGTTGGCATGGAGAGGTGATTTGGGAAAGAACAGATTCTCTTGATAAAGAATATTTTAAAATTCAATTTTAAAATCTTCTTTTTATCAAAACCAAATCAAATTTGGATATAAGATAGAAAAAGAAAAAGGACTCTTTGGTGTGAAAAAGATCTCATACAAAATAATTTTGTGCATGGAGATATATGGCATCAAAGTAGGAGGTGCATGGGGAGAAGAGTCCTATTCCAATAATAACTCTTAATTTTCTTATTTGAATCCAAACCAAATCACATCTAGTTTAGTCCAAATAAAATATATGAAATCCAATCTAATTAGATTCATAAATTTTTAATCAAATTTTAATCAAATGAAGAATTGATTAAACTAAAATTCTGATCAAATCAGAGACAATTCTCACTTAGCGATTAGATCATCTCATAACCTAATCGGATCAAATCTAATTGAACTAATTCAATTAAATTTTATTTAATCATCTTTGCTCAATCAAATTAAGATAATTAGCAATCTAATTGCTAATTAATTCTTCATTAATTCACTAACACTTAGTGAATAAATTTATTATAATTTTTACATAAGGTTAACCATCAATCAAATTTATGATTAAGTCCTTGAACGATCCTCAACCGTTGATCAGCCTCAATATCAGTTAGAAACTTCTTTTGAGTATGATCCCATAGGTTTGAACCTAAGTCGGTAGCACAGGAATACCTTTCTGAAGCAATCAATGTAATCATCTAGCAATGATGACCTGACGTCCGGATAGATTGAATGATGGCGAAGCAATATTCAAGAATCTATTGGTATATAGTTATCGTATAATTCATCCCTTTGACCCTAATGCTCAAGGACGACCTAGGATTTAACTATCAATCCTAGATAAGTTATCCACATTATATTTCAATCTTTTTTAAATCCATCACATGGATTATCCAGACTCAGATTTTGCTAAATTGAAATACACTGATGCATATCTCCTACTAATTTAGAGGGATCAATCCCATCTTGACTCACGCACCGACTTGATAAGTACTTGACTGCACCCTGAAATCTTTCAATACTGAATTAGAAACTTAGTTAATCCGATACCAAAGTATAATGAGTTGCTTACAAGTTATTGTGGTGATCTCAAGTCGGAGAGACACTTATATCTATATCCTTCGCGAGCTACCCTTGACAGCAGAATGCTTCATAGTGGTCACATTCTATGATGATGTACTTCTACATCTCACCTACATGCCATACTAGTATCTCTATACCATTTGGTTACAAGAACAATCAATGCAAATGGCACACAACGACCTACACTTGATATCGCTATCATCCTAATAATAGCGTATCATTTGGTCGTGAATCAATTTAGGACCTATGCAATAAATCCTCCTTTAACGATCCAAGTAGTCCTAAGGACTTCATCACAATATAAGAGTTCGTTGGAAGATGTAATCTTGTGATGAAAAATATCAAATAATTTTTATTATTTATCAATTTATATACATTTATAATGAGTACAATCATCAAACGATTGGCTTTAAGATATAATTCCAAACATACCATCATTTCTGCGTAGGGCAGCATTAGGATTCTTATTAGAGTGATGCAGCAGATGGAGTCTCAGCTCAGTTTACTTATTGCTCGAATATCCCCATCCCGATCTCGACCACCTCCTAGCCAGCCATACCCCTCCTCCTCAATTAAACCACCTTTTAGTGCTATTGTTAGACTTGGCACTGACTTTCTTTCCCTTGGCTCTAGGCCCTCTATGAGGATCCGACGCAAGAGAGCTATGCCTTCCTCATCCTCTGATCCACCAGAGCTTATCATAAAGTTTCTATCTGATGAGGAGTAGTTCTCTTAGGTTTAGAATTTCTTTTAATGTCTTTTATCTTCGATGTTTTTACTTTATTATGTAGTATGATGACAAATGTTGTATTGTTTGTAGAGCTACATTTTATAAACAATACAACATGTAATAAACTTTATATATCAATGGATGCTTGTTTCCATTTATCTTAAATCCTTCATACTTGTTCTTCATTTTTTGGTACTAACAAAAAGGGAGAGAAAATTGAATGATTGAGCATATTTGAAAATTAAAAATTTTACATTCATATGTAAACCATTTCTCAAAGAGCACTTATTAAGGAGAAGCTCAAATTTTAAAACTTATTAATGGGGAGCTTAAATTTTAAATAGCTTGATACCTCTTGAAAAATTTTATGCAGCTAGGATTTGTAAAGATGAAATTCTCCTGTATAGCATTTCAAATTAGCAAATATTTATGCATATAGTGTATAATGAAATATAAATATCCACATCATTAATATACTCTTGATATTATTTATACTGGATACCTTACATCATTTTACATTATGCAATTTTTTTTATTTAATGTACAACTATATGTTCAATGTTTTGTCATCATCAAAAAGGAAGAGATTGTTGATCCTAGAAATAATTTTGATAATTATAAAATATTAGAATATAAAATTATATTAATATCTCTCAAGTATTTTAAAGAATATTTTTGTATAAGAAAAATACTATTGAAAAGTTTAAAATATGTTTGAAGATCAATTGAATCAAGAAAAAATAGTTTTAGAGACAAACTGCTCAAGAAAAGCCTTATTGAAAATTTGGAGTTGACTCGTCTGTGAACCGAGCTGACTCTGGTACAAATAAGGACTAGCACGTTGGCTGGGCATAAAGCCGAGCCAACTTAGATTGAATCCGAGCTAGCTCTCTCAGAAAGATAGAAGGTTGAATTTTGAATTATTGAGAATCGAGCTGACTTGATCCAAATCGAAGCCGACTCTCTCGGTAGGATAGAAGGCTAAAATTTAGATTACTGAGAATAGAACCGACTTGATCCAAATTGAAGCCGACTCTCTTAGAGAAATAGAATGCTATATTTTTTAGAATCAAAGTCAAGCCGACTCAAAAAGCAATGGAGTTGACTCGAATCCAAATCGAACTAACTCAAAAATATTTTGAGCCGACTTGAGTGCTTCTGATAGGCATAACTGCTAATTTTACAATGAGCCTAATTTCATCTGAACTTATTTTCAACGGTTATTTTTCATCTCTAATAATCAAAAATAGCTACTTTTGGGTTCAAATCATTTAGAACTTAAAGAAAATCAGGTAAACTTAAAAGAAAAGTAAAGGAATAAAAAAAAAAACTATTCAAGTGAAAAGAACACTTTTAGTATTTATTAGCTTTCAAGAAAATTCATCTACCTCCAACCAAATTCTTCTTGAGTTTTTTAGAGTGCAATCAAAGAGAAGCTAAGTGAATTTCTTGCTAGCATTCAAGACTTCTTTAAGCGAGCTTCAACGATAACAAATCAACCATTCAAAGGATTTTTACTTGTTATACTGCTTTTATTTTAAAATTTCTGTAACGGTTTCAATGGGGGCTGAAACTTGAAAGGTAAGTTTGATCCAAACCCTGAATTGGATAAGGAGCCTTAAAATAAGGCTTGTAAAGATTTTAATTGGTTGATCTAAACTAAAATCAATTAATTATTTTTGTGAGTTCGGGCAAAATAACCTTGCTGTAATTAAGTCAATTATAGTGGAATTTTCAAAAGATCGCTTAGAGAGTAGATGTAGGTACTTGAAATGCACTAAACCACTATAAACTTACTATGTTTGTGTGTATGCACCCTTATTTTTTTCATCTACTCTTAGTTTAACTTTTATTTACTATACTTCTTAGTTAAAAATTTTAATAACCCAATTCACCCTCCTCTCTTGGATTGTCTAGTTGGACAACACAAAGAGCATTTTCATCATTACAAAGTTTCAACAAATTGATATGATATGCATTAACTCCCTACAACGTGCGCCCTCGAAACATCTTGTCTTGTTAAATACGGCGTCAGACAGCCGAGATGACAATTATGGGGTGTGTTTCGTTCATGCTATGTGAACCAATTGGCAACCGCAGTGCGCTCCACATCATTTTTGCTGCACCACATGTGGTGCATAAAGAATTACTCAATACTGAAAGGGAAGTTGGTGCACGAAGAATTACTCAATACTAAAAGGGAAGTTGGATCCGATTTTGTGCCCCACCAACTTCACCAACAACTTACACATCTACAATATATGTGATGACATAAAATATTTTCTTCTAAATTATAATTTTTAAAAATCATATAGATAATTCATAGTATCAGAAATATGCATTTGAGTGTGTGCCAGGCCTTCTATGCAAATATTGCAATATAAGAGCATGTTCCAGTAATCGGGCAGAATTTGAATCAAATTTCTTGCTAGGCTCGTAGACTAGAAACTCTATTTGTACATGGGCCATATCAACCATATAACCTCCCCGTCTAATTTTGTAGGAGGGTGAAAACCTTTGCAAATCTTTCTTTGTTTCAATAGTCCGGCAAGCTAGAATTTAGACTGAAATTTTAGTGGATCCTTAAAAGATGTGGCCTCGATAGACCAACAGGTCCAAATTTTCGACAAAATCTATTTGTATAATAATTATAAAGCAATATATAGGTATTAAGTTGATATTCCGTGTTGATACGTTACGTCTTGACACGTAGAATTATAGGACAACCTGCATACGCCATGTGTCTAAGTTTTGAAGTCCACGGTTTAATCTGGTTTTTCCTCTGACCGCCGGGAGGGGAGGTCCATGGCGGCCGCGCGGGCGCGGAGAAGCCGCAGGCATCGGGGGAACCAAAGGTGGAGAAGCTGCGGGTGGCGGGGGGAGGGCGTGGAGGAGCTGCAGGTGCTGAGGGGCCGGAGCGAGGAGGAGCCACGGGCAGACGTGGGGCCGGGGGGGCGCGGAGGAGCTGCGGGGGCCAGTGTGTGCGGAGGAGCCGTGGGTGGTGCCGGAGGGGGTGGGCGTGGAGAAGCCACGGTAGAGGAAGGCGGAGGAACTCCCGTGGGGGGAGGGGAGAAGGAAGAAACGAAAAGGAGGGGAGAAGGAAGAAACAAAAAGAACGACGTCGCTCCCGGCTACTCCAAAGACACCGCCCTCAGCGTCGAGATCACTCTCTCACCTCCCAAGCTTCATGTATTCAGAACAATGGACGCCAATCTCTAGATCCGGCTCTGGCCGCTGCTGGGACAAACTTTTTGACGGCGATCTCCCCTGGTTTATAAAAGCACTTTTGCTTCAAATCACTGTGGATTTCCAGGAGAGAGGATTGACTCCTATGAGAAAAGATATTGGGATGAGAGTTATTTTTGCCAAACCAGCCTTTGAAAAGGCCAGTGAAGGTGGCAGGGCTTTAGAAAGGACACTAGTCTTTACCGTCACTCTTCAATTCTCATCACCATACAGAAGAAGCAATGCAGGACTTTGGGAAAGAAGGATAATATAGTAAAGTATTGGATTAGATGGCGAGCTAAATAGAAAACGAAGCAACGCAGGCAAGTGAAAGACAAGACCTGCACGGATTGCAAAATTTTATAATAATACTCTGAAAAAACACTGATGACCACCGGCCATAATTACCATCAGATAACATAATTAAGAACCCTGCTGTGCTACCAATTTTAAAATACAGAATATTGAATGATATAACCATTGATACGATGAAGCCAACTGGATCGTAGCAACATGCATGGGAGCAGCAGAAACTCCAACAGTATCTCATCTAAAAGGAAAAAAAAATTATGCATTCCAATATACCCTTGGAAGTTTCTTTTGCTATGTGACAGGGCTAACGGCAAAATTTCTTCACATCAGATTGCCCTTCTAATGAAAAACACAGTTTTTGCACTTATTAACCAACTTTGCTTTTATTAGATATGGCAATAAAATTCATCAAAAAAAAATATGATGACCCAAGCTCAAGTCCGATTGAGAAGACTCAAGCTCAAGCCCAAAAAAAAAAAACAGAGAAATGGGGAAGAAGACTCCCAATAGAAGTCTTCTTCTCCGATGAGCCACCGTGATCGGGAGTCCTAAGATCACCAGAAATTCTAGAGCTCTCTATAAAAAGGTCCTTCCCTTCCTAAGAAACCTCCCCACCGGTCTTCCTCCCTCTCTTCCTCCCTGATTTCTCCAATTGAAGCCGCGGCCCTTGATTCGTGATCGCCGCGATTTCTCGCTGGCGGGGTCACCGGAGACTGAGGTACATCTTTCTTCCTCTTTCTCTTCCTCTCTCCTCTCGCTTCTTTTCCATGCTTGTGGGCACGACTGCCGGCGACGGGTATCGTCAGATTTCGTCGAAGAAGGGACCCCTGTTTGGTCTCTTCTTCTCTTTGATTTTCTAGCGTCGGCGATCACTGCCGACCACCGGTCATGGCCTCTCCGAACTAATGAGGGTTGGCCCCCTTGCCGCTGGCCCTTCGTCGTGTCGGTCGTGGCCCGAATGGTCGGTCAAAGGGAGGGGACCTGCCGGTCCCCTGTTTCGACCAGGAAAGAGCCTAAGAAAAGAAGAAAGAAAAAAAAAAAAAAGAAAAGAAAAGAAAAGAAAAGAAAAAAAAAAGAGAAAAAGAGAAAGAGAGAGAGACTTTCTCTCTCTGCTCTCTCTCTTGGATTTTTTTAAGATTTATGGATTTAATAAATAAATAAATAAATAAAAATAATAATAATAATAATAATAAAAGAAATACAAGAAGAATTTTCATGGATCAATCTAAAAAATCATGGACGCTGTCATCTAGTCGATCCGTATGAGGACATTGGATTTTAGAAATTTTTATTATTTTTATTTGATGAAATTTTGATCAAAAATATGATATTTGACATACCAGGTCTGGAGAAGGATTTTCAAGATTTCTAGGATCCCGAATTTAGATTTTTTTTTTGAGGTAAATAGTATTTTACTTTTATTAAATTTATCTGATAAATTATAAATTTAAATTATATTAATTCATGACATGCTTGTGATTGAAAATATTTGTTGAAATTAATTGTGATTGAAAATAGTTGTTGAAAATTATATATGATTGAAGATATTTGTTGAAAATTTTTATGATGATGTATGATCATAAAGAATGATATGATTGATTTATTCGAATATCACTTATTTATATTATTATTGAAATAATATATGAATTGAAAGATGATATGAATTGACAATCTGGCTATGTAAAGGACTCCGCCAATGGGAGCATATACGTTGGCAATTGATTTGTTCTGAGGGTTTATGTCGCCAGCGAGACCAGCGATATGTCGCCAGAGAGACCAGCGATAAATCGTCAGAGAGATCAGTGGTTCCAAAGAACTTTGCTGCCAGATGATTCGCAGTCGATCACAAGAAGATATACGGTGTTATGACCCTACCACAGAAAAAATATGGTTATAGTTCATGGTTGGTAAGAAGAACTTAAGAAATTTGATGAATTTAAGATGATAAGCATAATTTAAAATTAAGATGAATTAAAATTTTATATATGATTGATAGTTTGATAAATTAAATTATGAATTCATGAATTTACATAGTAATTTTGTTATTATCAGTAAACCGATATGTACAGTATTATTGCATGATTTATTCAGTTAAAGGTATACACTGCTTACTGGGCTATTTAGCTCATGATGAGTTTACATTTTCTTTATAGATCCATAAAATTAGCGTGATACGGAATTCGGTTGGGAGAGCGATTAAAGATAGAGTTAGCTTATTTGATTTAGGATTTTTTTCTCAGAATTAATGTAAGATTTTCATTTTAAGTGTTGACTTTGTCAGTTAATTATCTTTCTTTTTGACTCTGAGTTTTGATTTGTTATTTGAATTAGGGTTTGATCACTAAGATTGAAATTTATTTAACTTTATGTGTATGATGTCATGATAAGATGCCTTGCATGCTTATAAGAAAAGCTTCCTATGAGTATGCGGTGGTTGCCCTGACCTTTGACTCACAATCTTGGATCGGGGGCGTGACAATTTATATGGTATCAGAGCATAAGTAAATAGATAAAGACATGTAGAATAGAATGAGCGAGTGATGGGTAGATATTAGGAAATCTGAGAGGTTAGTTATATTGATGATCTGACCTGTCTTAAATAAGTTTATAACTTTATTAAGGATAAGTTATCGTCTCAAATTTGTCATAGGTCAATATGCCTCTACGACGAATGAAGAATACTAAAGGAGCGGTAGGAGGAACATCAAATCCACTTAGTGATAACACTCCCCAATTGAATAGCGGCACATCTTAACAGGAAGGAATCATTGACCCTACTGAAAATACTCCGACAGTGCAGGAAGAGCCGAACATGACTCAATTAATGCAAACTCTGATCGGAGTAGTACAAACACCAGCAACAGTTACTTCAACAACAACATGCGCAGCCACGTCAGTATTTTTCATTGATACTTGGAAATGGAGAATATCCAATGCAGAGAAACAACATCGTCAAGTTTAAAAAACTGGCTCCTCCAGCTTTCAAAGGGACCATCGAGTCACTGAAAGCTGACAATTGGATTATGGAGATAGAGAAGGCATTCGTCGTGCAAGAATATCATGATGATGAGAAGATCCGCTATACAGCATATCTGTTACAAGGTGAGGCATACAACTGGTGGCGTATACTTGAACAAAAATATGAATATGACAGGATACCACTCACTTGGTAGAGATTTTGAGGTGAATTCTTTGACAAGTACTTTCCTCGAAGTGTCAGAATATAGAAAGAGCAAAAGTTCATTCATCTGAAACAGAAGAACAGATCCGTTGCAGAGTATGAAGCTAAATTCACGGAGTTAGCCAAGTTTGTTTCAAGATTAGTTGAGATTGAGCAAGATAGAGTACATAAATTTGAAATGGGACTGAAGATGAAAATTAGAAAATAAGTTGTACCCTATGAGTTAACTACTTATGTCTCAGTTGTGAATAAAGCTCTAATAATTGAGAGGGAAGTTAATGAAGCACATGTGGAAAAAGAACAGAATCAAAAGAAGAGAACTAAGTTTGGTGGAACTCAAAGATGAAATTAGAACAATACAAGTCCAGCGAAGAAGCCAGCAAATGATAAAAATCGTGAGAATGAGATGGCTAGATGTTCGAGATGTGGCCGAAGAGAGCATGAGTCTTCTAATTGCCCATGGAATACTGGTTCTTATTTTAGCTGTGGACAGAAGGGACACAAAATTGTAGATTTCTCCTAGAGGAATGAGAATAGATCCACACAAACAAAGGATGGAGGTCAAAGGCTGAAAACTCAAGGAAGGATCTATGCGCTCACACAACAGGATGCTCAGGCCTCTAATGTTGTGGTGACAGGTATCATTCCTGTATCTGGTATTTATGCTTCTATTTTGTTTGACTCTGGTGCTACACACTCTTTTATATCTACTACTTTTATTAGACAACATGATATAGTATATGAACCTATGAAAACTAAATTATATGTTGAGACACCAGTAGGTGGTATTTTGAGTACTGAAAGTATGTGCAATTCATGTAGTATCGAATAGAAGAAAGAGAATTATCAATAGATTTTGTGGTCCTAGATATGCATGATTTTGATGTCATTCTAGGAATAGATTGGCTTGCTACTTATCATGCCTCTGTGGATTGTCATGAAAAGAGAGTGAACTTTCAAATACTGGGAGAATTAGCATTCAGTTTTGATGGAAGTACAGGAACCACCCCTCCATGTATTATTTCATTTGTGCAAGCTAGACAGATGCTAAGAAAGAGATGTAAAGGTTATCTAGTATCAATAAAAAATAAGAAGATGATGAATTAAGATTACAGGATATTTCTATCGTAAATAAATTTTTGAATGTATTCATTGATGATTTATCCGGACTACCACCAGATAGAGAAATTGAATTTACCATTGAGTTGGCACCCAATACCGGTCTGATTTCTAAAGCTCCTTATCGAATGGCTCCCATGGAGTTGAAGGAGTTAAAAGATTAATTACAGGATTTATTGGATAAAGATTTTATAAGACCTAGCATATCTCCTTGGGGAGCTCCAGTCTTGTTTGTGAAAAAGAAAGATGGTAGTATGAGGCTTTGTATCGACTATAGAGAGTTGAATAAGAATACTATCAGAAATAAGTATCCTCTACCTCGAATCGATGATTTGTTTGATCAGCTACAAGGTGAACAAGTTTTTTCAAAAATTGATCTTCGTTCAGGATATCATCAGTTAAAAATTAAAGTAGAGGACATACCAAAGACTGCATTTAGAACTCGTTATGGATATTATGAATTTCTAGTGATGCCATTTGGATTAACCAATACTCCAGTGGCCTTCATGGATTTAATGAACAGAATATTCAAATTCTATCTTGATAAGTTTATTGTCATATTTATTGACGATATCTTGATATATTCAAAAAGCAAATCGGAGTATGAAGAACATTTACGGTGTGTACTATAAATATTGAGGAAAGAAAAGCTTTATGCCAAATTAAAGAAGTATGAATTTTGGTTGGACAAAATAGTCTTCTTAGGACACATCATATCTAAAGATGAAATTTCTGTGGATCCAACAAAAGTGGAAGCTGTGATGCAGTGGAATAGACCTACAAATATTTTTGAGATTCGGAGCTTTCTGAGAATGGCAGGTTATTACAGATGATTTGTAGAAGGATTCTCCCGCATAGCTACACCTTTGACTCGTCTTACTCAGAAAGGGGTTAAATTCGAGTGGACCAAGGATTGTGAACAGAACTTTTAAGAGTTAAAATAACGATTAGTTTCAGCCCCTATTCTTACTATACCAATAGAAAATGAAGGATTCACAATATATAGTGATGCATCTAAAAAGAAACTTGGCTGTGTATTAATGCAACAAGGTAAGGTTGTGGCTTACGCCTCAAGATAATTGAAATCATATGAATAGAATTATCCGACACATGATTTGAAGTTAGCTACAATGATTTTTGCCTTGAAAATTTGGAGACATCATTTATACGGTGCGCGGTGTGAAGTATTTACTGATCATAAGAGTTTGAAGTATATTTTTATGCAGAAAAAATTAAACATGAGACAGAGAAGGTGGTTAGAACTGTTGAAAGATTATGATTTAACAATTCATTATCATCCTGGAAAAGCTAATGTTGTCACTGATGCCCTTAGTAGAAATCCATAGAGAATTAAGCTATTTTAATTACACATCAAAGTCAATTTTTGAAGGATATAAGAAAACTAAAATTAGACATTCGATTATATGACTCAACAGTGCAATTAGCCAACATGAGGGTTCAGCTAACACTCATTGAAAGGATTATAGTCGTCTAGAATGGTGATCCACAATTAATGAAAATAAGAGATTCAGTGGAAGCTGGTGTTCAATCTGAATTCAAGATACATGATGATGGTTCATTGAGGTTCGAAAATAAATTTGCATACCCAATGATTCGATACTCAAACAAGAAATACTTCAGAAAGCACATCAGACCGGTTATATAGTTCATCCGGGAGGTACTAAGATCTATAGAGACTTAAAGAAAATGTACTGTGGAGTAATATGAAGAGAGAGATCGCTCAATTTGTGGCTAAATGTTTGGTGTGTCAACAAATTAAAGCTGAACATTAGAGACCTGTAGGATTACTTCAACTTCTCGATATTCCAGTATGGAAGTGGGAATATATCACTATAGATTTTGTAACTGAACTACCTAAGACTCCAAGTAAAAATGATGTAGCCTGGGTGATTGTGGACCGATTGACAAAGTCTGCGTACTTTCTACCAATTAGAGTTAGATTCACTTTGGAAAGACTAGCAAAATTATATATGAAAGAAATTGTAAGGCTACATGAAATTTCAGTGACTATTATATCGGATTGAGA
>NC_026006.2:41071706-41175059 GCF_000442705.2 Elaeis guineensis | reverse complement strand
ATATTTTTAATTTAGTTTATAAAAATTATCAGCATGTGATTAATTTTTTAATTTATAAAATTAATAGGTCTGGACCGGCCGCTATTTAGTAATCTATAATAATAATAATAATAAAAGGCAATGTTTCCTTGAAAGAATATCTCGCTTTTATTATATGGTTTATTATGCGTCACTGGAGATGTCCGCAAACCAACATACCATATTGGATTATTATAATTCTACTAGGAGTCTTAAATAAAACTATAACATAGTACCATAAATAAATAAATTGCCGGTTATATAGATGTCTTCAACTCTTTAAGAGCACGGGCTTGTTTGTTCTCCTTTCTGTATTGTTTTCTCAAGGCAGTGCTGCATAGGGGTGAAGGATTGGATCGCTGAGTATCCAACAACAGAGTGGCTCTTCATACACATGATAGAATAGGCTTGTAGAGATTTTTAAGTTGGAACGAGTGGATTCATGTGGTTTTTGGGCAGACTGGTGGCAGAAATCTCAATTTTGAGGCCTTCTTCCCGCTATTTCATATAAAAAAACGATTTTGAGGGAAAAAGATGGTTTTATTTTCTGCCTCCTCCTGTATTCTGCCATTGCCGTCTATGACAGAGAAAAAATTCTATCTTTATGCTAAACATTGCCTGTTTCTTATGATTCTGTTTAAATATAGTTCGCTATGCTTGTGGTTGCGCTAAAAGGATATAAAGGATACCCACTATGAACATATAGGCCCGTAAAAGTGGGCTTTTCCAAAGGAAAAGATTTATTATTGGGTTCTTGTTTGATGAATCTACATGTTTTTACGTGCATATATGCTATTCTGTCACTGCTTTTAGGTGGGTTTCTTCCCTTTCTCCTTAGGTTGTTCTCATACTTCTTTATCTGGATAGAAAGTTGCTCCTTCAAATCTTAAGGTTACAGAGTTTCACAGTTATTTATAACATAGCTTTGGAAAAGAACAGGATAAGCCATGTAACTATGTGAAGCATAATAAATTGTAAATTTTTATTCTTCTTCCTCCTTTTTATTGTCTCTATTTCCCACTCTTCTTGTTCTTCTTCTTCTTGGATTGGTTGTGGTGGTTGTGGTGTTATGTTTCTGTCTTTTAGATAAATAGCTTATTGCTCTGTCAGATCTGTTACTTTCCAGAGTTAGCACAGTCTGGATTTTTTATATTTAATGTTATCACTACTGCTTTCACAGAAAATTTGCTTGACTTATTTTTTGTCACATAAGCTTGTTAAGCTCTGCTCTGAAAAAATATTTATAATTTCAGCAATCCATGTATTTCTGTTGTTTTATGTAACAACTGTTGTTGCTTTCAAATTTGTCTGGAAAGAATGTTCACTTACTCTCTTCTTAATCTTCTCTTCCTTTTGTTTGGTATTTGAAGAGACAAGCAATCAACAATGGACGTCACCGAAAATACCAAAATTTTATTCAGCCGAATCCAAGATCTCGAGCCGGGGAATGCCACCAAGATCATCGGCTACCTTCTTTTGAAGCATAGCCATCAAGAAATCATGGAGTATGCCTGTGGAACTGATATGAAGATTCTTGGTCTGATCAATGAAGCCAAAGCTTATCTCTTATCATCTTCGAAGCCCAACACTTTGAAGCCTATGCATGCTGTTCCTGATCAGCCAATCGAACCACCTGTCAACAATTTTGACCTTCTGCCTCCATATGCTGACTTTATTGGAGACTTCCATCGCCATGGAGAGTTTATCAGCTTTAGTGAACAGTTAAATGCTGCAAACCTCTTGGGGCTCAATTCATCCGGCAATGATCACTACCCGGAGGCAGCACCAGGTGGAGGTTTGCAAGAATTCTCTGTCAAGCCTTGTCATTTTTTAAATATGGGTTACTGTGAGAATGGTACGAGCTGTAGGTTCTCTCTTGGTCAGATCATGTCTGATGGATTATCCTGTAACCATATTGCTAATATTAATGAGTTAAGTAATCAAGACCAGGCCATTCAGCCTGGGTCACTGGAGGAGTTAGAAATGGAGATCATGGAGCTCTTAAAATCAAGGATGGGGTTGCCTGTTTCTTTAGCCGCATTACCCATATTGTATCTTCAAAACTATGGGAAGTTGCTTCAGCCTGAGGTGTACCTTAGCGACAGCCAGCGGCATGTGAATGCTAGTTTCAGCTTGATACGGTTGCTTGCCCAACTGAAAAGTATTCGGCTTACAGATAGGTACTTCTTTGCTGTTCATGATTGTTTCTTAGTACTTCTGCATGTGTGAGGTATTATTTACTTCTTAGTATTTCTGCATTTGTGAGATATTATTTTCTTCGGCTTTGGCTGTCTTTGGGCTTCAGTGGGCCCTAGCCATTTTGAGCCTCACGGTTTTAACTTTTAAAAAATATTTCAAGAGAGAAAAAAAGTTTCATTCCATATAAGTCAGAGACTTCCTTGACTATTCCTTGACTAACAACCGATATGGAATTAAAAGTGCCCTCCTCCTGCAACAAATCCTGTCTAGATAAATGATGTTCCACTTCAATTCTTATGGACGAGAAACCTATATCTTAGTCAAACACAGTATAACTTTTTCACCTTTTTTTTTTTGCCTTTTCAAATCTCCATTAATAGTGGTCATAATTTAGTTGCAGACCATATGGAGAGCTTGCAGTGGCACTAGCGGAAGAGGCTCCACATTACTTGGAGTACAGGAATGAAGGAAGTGATCTAGGAGAATCACTCGGCATGATTTATATTACTTTCCGAGCTGAAAGCAAATTCACTAATGAAGATGTTGTAAACTACTTCAGGTATTCTCCTCCTCTTCTTCTTGAAAAGGTTTAAATAATGAAACAAGTTTGCCGAGTTTTAGTGTACTACCTTTTCTCTGTGATCAGCAAGTATGGTCCGGTTCGTGGTGTGCAAATACCACGACGAGAGAAACGAATGTTTGGTTTTGTGAGCTTCTACCACCCGGAAACTGCACAACTTATTTTAGCAATGGGACAACCTCATTTGATTTGTGGATACTGGGTTCTGGCTTAAGCCCTATGTAGAAAAATCAAAGCTTACTGACAGGTCAGTATCCATGATCACTCTACTTGATTTGCCTCTACTTTCGTGATAATACCATTCTTTAATGGAAGAACAACCCACTTTTGTTTGATTAGCATTGTATCAAGGTTAGTCTATCTTCTATTCCTTATTCTGGTTTTTATTGGTCAGCATTTTTTTTTCCTTCAATCTTCCATTACTAATTAAAGGAAATAGGTCATCAATGTCATCTTTGTCCACCATGCTGTCCAAGTTCCCAACTATAAGATGTCTACAGAAGCATATGTAGACCTAGTTAACTCGGAATAACAGGGCAAACTCAAAATATATTCAAGTGAACCCACAGCTACGATGAGCGCAGAAATGTAGGCAAGCCCACTGATCTATTAGTATGGCCACTAGTTGTTTGAAGTGATTCTCTTGGGAAAGTTTCATGAGATTCACATGGTGAAAAGCCATGCATGGTGACTAAACATCCTGGGATTTGCTACAGTTGAGTGACAACTTGAAACCCAGTCACTGTAAAGTGCCCATGGTAGGCCAGCATCACATAAATTTTTAATTTTTTATATCAAACCTGTAAATAAGCCCTTGAGATGCATTAGTAGTATGTTCTTCACCATGTCCATAAATCATCACGTGTCTTCTGCATTACAAGGATGACATCTGAGTACTGCCTGCAGCCTCACCATCTTGCATTCCTGGAATCTGGTAGAATCTTCTTAGCATCATATGTTGCTAGTGTATGTTTGTGTTTGTACTTCTAATTGAGCCACAGGCTTTCATGTGATACGTATAATGTACATCCATTGTAATTGGTGATTCTGAAACTTCAAATTCTATGTCATCTATAATTTGGCAGAACAATGCATTTATTTTTTTAAGGATGTATTTCAGGTTTTTATTAAATCATTAATTTTGAACATTTTCTATAATGTCGTGAGTTGCGCAGAAGGATGATTCTTCTTTTGATTATATGTCAGATTGTTAGCATTCAATTCAGGTTTTGATTACTGGGAAACAAATACTTATAATGTTTTCTGAAGCATGTGGTGTTGTCATGAAAACAATAGTCACCTTTGGGAGTTAGGGTTGTAAATCTAACCATACCTATTTTCCCCATTTCTAATTTTCTATTTGATGATTTGGATTTCTCTTTTTCTTTTCTTTTCTTTTCTTTTGGCAGAATGCATGCTGAAAAAATGGGGCTTCCAGGATCTTACCAATTTCTTGAAATGCATCCGGATATTAATGCAGGTGAGTAGGATTCGCATATTTGGCCATAATTGCTATCTTTATAGATTTGATAATCCCTTCTTTCTTTCTGTATTTATCCTTTTTTTTTGTTTTGTTTTTTTGGGGGAGATGGGATTCAAGCCCACGAGTAGCTCTAAAATATGAATAAATTCTCCACCTCTTTCAGTGTCAAGGGTTTGTCATGATTCAAGTCCTTTAAAAAGGCAACTGATTGAAGAGCATGAATATGCAATTGAACTTGAGAGAAGACGCCTCCTTAACCTGCAGCCTCTCCCTGAGCTTCCAATGCCACAGTCCGATGGTTGTTATAGGATTGTTGAACAAAACATTCCAGAAGGTTGAAGCCAAAAAAGAAAAAGATTTGTTTATTTCTCAAAAATAAAATTCGGCTTTCTTAAAAGTTTTTACAGTCTCTCCATCAAACACTTTTTCATGTAATGATCATGTAGATCATTTTCTTCATTGGCAGTTTATGTTCGAAAGAAAGGCTCTGCAAGACAGACAGGCATCAACTACGGTGAGCAAGATAGGTGAGCAAATAGAGTAGATAATAAGTTTAAGGATGATATATAAATATCTCAATAATTTCCCCTTGATTCTCCCATCAAATTGGGATTCTTTGCCATTTCTTTTCCTTTTATTCTGATAATCTGTTTTTAGATTTGGACCATGAAAAGGGTTTAGAAAATGTATTGTTGTCAGTTGGGAACATTATTTATGGTGACTCATATCAACTTTGTTTGGACTTGCTCTGAGCTATAATGTGTATATCCCTCTTGCATTCCACAGTGGGATACTTTATTGCATTGTTTTATTGAATTGTTTGAAATCAGGGAGGCATCATTCGACAACCAAATTTAATGATCCTAATTGTTTCCTACATTTGTAGCTGATGCATCTTGCTCTTCCCCTTTATATTTTACTGAGGCACCTCTTTAACTTTACAAACCAGATCTTGCTGCTATCATGTGGTAGTACACTATATAAAATCAGCACCGTTTCTCTTAAGTTTACATTGCACTTATATTCTTCTTTGCAGTGGCCATATCGAGCTTGCAGATGCATTACATTGTATAGGAAGCAGCATATTCAGTGCTTTATAGACAAACAACAGCATGGATGGTACATTGCAGAGGAAGAATATTGTATACCAGACTGTTTCAAATTGATCCAGAATTTTTTTTTCTTTTTCTCTTTCCCTCTCTTGACCATTGAAAGGATCCTGGACAAGTTCTATATACCCATCAACCACTGCGGCAGGAGTTTCCTCCACTTGATGCTTGTGAAGAAAGCATCAAAGATGATACGAAAGATCTAAGGAAAGTCACCTAGTTAGTATACCACAAATAATCTAGTGAACTCTATTGGAAAGGAGTAATCTGTGAATATAAATAGTTCAAAGATCAGATAGAAGTTGTTCAATCACTTTTACGTATACGAAATTTATTTCACTAAAGATGTAGAATATCATGATCTAGTTCTATATGTAAGCAGAGATGTTTTCTTATTTTATAAATCAGGTGTTGATTGAAGATTTGACTTTTGAATTGGTCATTTTCGATGTCATACTTGTTTTGTTGATCTCTTTGGCTAAAGCAGTGGAGAACCCTATCATTGTTGTGAGCTGCTGCCAACAGTTAATATTTCTGTGAACTTTGTTTTGCATTATTATATTTGCTCCTTAATGTGTACTCCATGCATGTCATGTCTTTCAGTATCCAATTCTTATTGACGTTTGTGTACTTGTCTTTATGTTTTCCTTGTGTCTGTGTATATTATTTGATGCGTAATGTTGCTCTGATTCCAACTTTATTGCATGATTCTTTCAAAAATTCTTTCAGTTAATCAGAGGGCATGTGGTTGGCCAGAGTGTTAATTTATGCCTGAAAAGCATGAAAACATCTTAAACATTCTTTTTCCATAATTTAAGATGTTGGATGGGATGGCAATGGGTAGGATACCCACAAGATTTGCCTTGCCCGTATCTGAATTCATTTAAAATCTTACTACTTGACCCATCCCAAACTCGATTATGAAATTAGCCATAAATCCCAAACCCAACCTATTTAAAGTTGGTGTACCCACCGGCTACCCAAACCACCAGATTAACCCTCATTCATATTCATATTATCATAAAAGAAAACTCCATAAAGTGAAAATTTTTGTAGCCAAAAAAGAATCCTTCCAATCAAAAATCCACAAACCCTACAAAGTATCATGCTTCTACCAGGATTAAATTCTCAAAACCTTAAGGGACCAACTCACTCCTCCACAACTCACACAAAATCCCATATGCTTGGGCAAAAACCCTAGTCGAAACCTCAAAAACCCCTCCAATCTCCCTCAGGTACTCTCCTTCCAAGTGAAAAGAAAAATAAATGATCAACCTATGTGGGAAAAGGTCTTACCATATATAAGAGTTTACATGGTATTATAAATTGTCAATCTATTTATGAAAATGGTTGCTGTGTTGTCTACATATTATATGGATATATTTTATAAAAAATTATAATATATACATATAATTGGATTTGGGTAGTGGGTATAGGGGTAAATCTCAAATCCATCTCAAACCCACATGGATTTTAGTTTTAAATCCTAAACCCTATTAGGACACACTCAACAGATCCTATTAAGATTTGGAATGGATTGTATATCCAAAAAAAATCTGCCTAACTACCATCCCTAGTTGTTGGGTTAGCTCTCCATTTCCTGTCATAGTATCTTTATCTACTTTTTTTTGAATTTTTTTTTCCTAGTTATCTCACCATGTTGTTGGTACAGTTGGCATTGCTTTTTTGAAAAAAAAACAAAAAGGAAAACCCATTGTTCCTTACATATATAAAGTTAATTTTTAATGTTGTTGGCACTGGCTTGGATCCTAACTACATCGTGAAGCCTCCCATCACATGCACTATTTTGCAGAGGCATGAACCAAAGGACTACTCCATTTCATAGGGCTCGCTGTTCATGCTAACAGCAAATGTTAATGGCTTATCTATGTGAATAACCCTCGACTTCAGCCCTTTCTATAGAGCCCCTGATCAGCAATAATCTCTGTTATAGGCCTCTAGAGGGCAAGCCTATTGATGTGAGTTTAAACCCATCATTAATTGGAATAAAATAGGAGAATGATTAAAAAGTTAATTATGGATTGCATATAGAATAGCCAGTTCTGCTAAACCAAGACAGCACGTGAATATGGTTTTAGCTCAAAACCTACGAATTCCAACCACGTCTTGAACAAATGGACTTCACTAAATACAACTCTCCTAATATTAATTATTTAATATGGAATTATAGTTTGAAGATTTTAAATCATTATATTAATTATACAAGTCTCTTTGAACCTTTTCTAGAAATCATAAAAAATGCAAAAAGGATATTAAAATAATCCAATAGAAGAAAGATCATCAACATGAACTCGATCCATTTACTAAATGAATTAAAAATCAAAACATGAATCTAACCTATTCATAGCCCAACGTGTACAATCTATTTAATAAATAAGTTAATCGGCTCCACAATAAGTTGTTAATTCAGCTGGACATGGGCAACCTGATTATCTTATCGTATGTCCATATTAGGTTTTTAGGTTGGGTCATGGATTAATACCTCTAATCCAAGGCTCTCAAACCTTTATTCTTTTCATTCTATTAGTCAAATGGATTTTAAATAGGTCCAACCATAGTCATGCAAACCCTATGTACCTGATTATCTCATGTTATGCCCATATCTGATTGGTAGGTTGGATCCTAGATTATTATCTCTAATCCAAGGCCCCAAAAGTTTAGACATATCTTTATAATAGTCAAATAGATTTTAATGAGTCCAACCATGGGTGGAACTTGGGTAATCATATTAAGATTTCTGACTCAAAACTAACCTATTTAATAAATGGGTTGGTAGGATCAACCTGCTTGTGATATGAACTAATTATGCCGAATCCTAGATTGAGTTTGGGCTGTCTGGGCATGTCGAAAATGCAAGGGACTTTGTACCATCTAGTAAAATCAAAATGGTCCACTTAGAGCTAATAAAATTCATGTTTATATGTTTTCCTAGTAGACCTTATGTAATTTTTAGTCTTTCCTCTTAATATAACCAAATTATTTCACAACATTTTGCAAAGTCCTGTATTGTTTATCTGATAAAGTGCTTTTAAAAGTTTGATGCAATCAAATCATTTCCAATGTGTCATACCAAAAAAAAAAAAAAAAAAAGTGAAAAGAAAAGGTGTGTTCCATAATCCTACTTGTTTATATCAGGCTGTGTCATTCTTTTTTCTAACCAAAATGCCGATGCAATTTGAAAATTACATGTTGCGACAACAATTATAAGACGGAATTTAATATTTTACTAAAGATCCATACTTTATTAGAAAGAGCATTTGTCTTCTTTTGGATTTGTCAAATTCATTTGTGAAGAAAATATTATTTGATTATGAGCAATTTTATTACAATGATCAACATAGGTTTTTTTTTTTTCTTTTTGTAGAAGTCAGCATAGGTAGTATTGAAAACAAAACATGAAAAAATTTCAATCCCCTCTTTTGTATCCCAATCCTACATTCAATGGACATTTGCACTCCAAATTTATTTTTATCTCTCATAATAGTACCATACGATAACCTTATTTTTCATCTAACACACTCGCTCTCTCACTCTCCAACAATCTTAGCCACCTTGAATCTCTATCTCCCATTTTTGTTTTTCATTTTTGTTTTTGATTTAATATTTTTTTAAAATCTTTTGTTACCAAATGTGCATGGAAGCTTAGAGACTCCTAACCTATAGAATATGAAACCTCATCCTCCTTCATTGACTTCCTAACTAAAAGAGGGGAGAGAAAAGTATTCACTCATGTTTGTACTCCAAATTTATTTTTATCTCCCATTGGTACTCTATAATAACCTTATTTTTCATCTAACACTCTCTCACGTGCTCTCTAGCAATCTTAGCCATCTTGAATCTCTATCTCCCATTTTTGTTTTTATTTTTTTTTATTTTTATTTAATATTTAATATTTCTATTTTTGTTACTAAATGTGCATAAGATTTTAGAGACTCCTATCCTATAGTATATGAATCCTCATCATCTTTCATTGACCTCCTAACCTATTGTGTTTTCACTTTCCATATTTTAGTTTGTACTTCATGGTGAGGGAAAAAAATAATTGGATGTGTTATCTAGTGAGGATCAAAATATTAAGGAGTGAAAAAGTTTATTTATTTTCTTTTACTACTGTGAATCTCAGTGAAATCATCTGGTATAATTGACCAGCCAGACCTACCTATAACCCAATACTATTAAAACTAGGCATGCTTCATGCATGATAAGAGAAAGACTCCCATCAGGACTCTTGTTTCTAACTATGATCTTCAAGCACTCTGGGAAGAAATTGGAGACCTAGAGGCCACCAAATCCTAAGCTCTTCTATAAAAAGACATTGCCTCTCCTCCATGACCTTTGCCTTTGAGAACTGCCTCCATCTCGTCTTCTTTCTCCCTTCTTTTTCCCTAAAGTTTGTGGCTCCCTTTCACCATGCCTATCAGAAAATCGGGACTGTAGAGCTCATCGAAGCCAAGGTATGCCTTGATCTTCCTTCCTTTTCTTTCCTTTGCTTTCTTAAAATTTAAATCATGGTTGCATGCCTCAATTTTGCTGGAAAACAATCAAGGATAAAATCCTCTATTCCACCCTATTTTTCTTTATTCTTTTCACCCTTTTCTAACCACCACAATGGCTATTTTTTGGTTGATGTACCTTTGCCAAGCCTTGATCATCCATGATCCTTTGTGGCGAGAGCATGGCCACTAATGAACAAGATGATGGGAAAATCTAGTAAGCCAAAGTCGCTTATTTTATTTTTTTATTGGTGTTGAACTTGGCCGGTCACCTACCATTGACCATTTCTTGCTTGACCACCGTCGAGCAGTTGGCTACACTATAGTGCCTCACAGATGCCACTACCCTTTCCTTTCTTCTCTTCCTCTTCCTCTTCTTCTTCCTTGTTTATATGAGTTTTCTATTATTTTTTATAAATTCAAAAAATTAGCATGATGCGGAATTTCTATTGGGTGTGCAATTAGAGATGGAGTTAGCTTGTTTTATTTGATTTAGGATTTGTTCAAAATTGATGAAGATTTTATTTTAATGTTGACTTTATCAAACATTTATTTTTCTTTTGGACACTGAGTTTTGATTTATTATTTGAACTAAGATTTGATCATTAAATATTGAAATTTATTTAGCTGTTTGTTTATGATATCATGATGAGATGCCTTGCATACTTATGAGAAGAGTTTCTTATGAGTATGTGGCGGTTGTCATGACCTTCGACTCACAATCTCAGGTCAGGAGCATTACAATTTATATGGTATCAGAGCATAAGTAGATAGATAAAGACATGTAGAATAAAATGAGTGAGTGATGGATAGATATTAGGGATATTGAGATGTTAGTTTATGATGATTATGATCTGACCTACCTTAAATAAGTTTATAACTTTATTAAAGATAAGTAATCATCCCAATTTGACATAGGTCAATATGTCTCTATGATGAATGAAGAATACTCAAGGAGCTGCAGGAAGGATATCAAACCTGCCTGGTGATAACACTCCCCAATTGAATAGTGGCACCTCTCAACAAGAGAAAATTATTGATCCTACTGGAAATACTTTGATGGTGCAGGAAGAGAGGGACAAGACTCAGTTAATGCAGACCCTAGTTGGAGTAGTGCAAACACAGCAATAGTTGCTTCAACAACAACAAACATAATAATATGTGCAGCCACATCAGCATCCTCCACCGACATATGGACATGGAGAATATCCAGTGCAGAGGAACAACATCTTGAAGTTTAAGAAGCTGGCTCCTCCAGTCTTCAAAGGGACCATCGAGCCACTAGAAGCTAACAACTGGATTATAGAGATAGAGAAGGCATTGTCATGAAAGAATGCCATGATGATGAGAAGATCCGCTACACAACATATCTATTACAAGGTGAGTCATATAACTGGTGGCGGATACTTGAACAAAAATATGAACATGATAGGACACCATTCACATAGGAGAGATTTCGAGGCAAATTCTTTGATAAGTATTTTTCTCGAAGTGTCAGAATATAGAAAGAGTAAGAGTTCATTCATTTAAAATAAAAAAATAGAACTGTTGCAGAGTATGAAGCTAAATTCATGGAGTTTGCCAAGTTTGTTTTAAGGTTGGTTGAAATTCAGTAAGATAGAATATATAAATTTGAAATAGGGCTGAAGATGAAAATTAAAAAATAAGTCATACCTTATGAGTTAACTACTTATGTCTCAGTTGTGAATAAAGCTTTAATAATTGAGAGAGAAGTTAATGAAGCACATGCTGAGAGAGAATGGAATCAAAAGAAGAGAAATAGATTTGGTGAAACTCAAAGATGAAATCAGAACAATAAGGGTCCAGCAAAGAAGCCAGCAAATGATAAGAATTATGAAAATGAGATGGATAGATATTCGAGATGCGGCCGAAGAGATCATGAGTCTTCTAATTACCTATGGAATATTGGTTCATGTTTTAGCTGTAGACAAAAGGGACACAAAATTATAGATTGGCCCTAGAGAAACGAGAATAGATCCACTCAAATAAAAGATAGAGATCAAATGTCAAAAACTCAAGGAAGAGTTTATGTACTCATGCAATTGGATGCTCGGACCTCTGATGCTGTAGTGACAGGTACTATTCTTGTGTTTGGTATATATGCTTCTATTTTGTTTGATTCTGGTGCTACACATTCTTTTATATCCACTATTTTTATTAGACAACATGATATAATATGTGAATCTACAAAAACTAAATTATATGTTGAGATACCAGTAGGTGGTATTTTGAGTACCGAATCTATGTGCAAGTCATGTAGTATCAGAATAAGAGAAAAAAAATTATCAGTAGATTTGATGGTCCTGGATATGCATAATTTTGATGTCATTCTAGGAATGGATTGGCTTGTTACTTATGATGCCTCTGTAGATTGTCATGAAAAGAGAGTGAACTTTCAAATACTAGATGAATTAGTATTCAGTTTTGATGGAAGTACAAAAATCACCCCTCGACATATCATTTCATTTGTGCAAGCCAGATAAATGCCAAGAAAAGGATGTAGAGGTTATCTAGTATCGATAAAGAATACAGAACATGATGAATTGAGGTTACAGGATATTCCTATTATGAATAAATTTTTAGATGTATTCATTGATTATTTACCCAGACTACCATCGGACAAAGAAATTGAATTTACCATTGAGTTGGCACCTAATGCCGGTTTGATTTCTAAAGCACCTTATCGAATGGCTCCATGGAGTTGAAGGAGTTAAAAGATTAGTTACAAAATTTATTGGATAAGGGTTTTATAAGATCCAGTGTATCTCCTTGGGGAGTTCTAGTTTTATTTGTGAAAAAAAAAATGGAAGTATGAGGCTTTGTATCAATTATAGAGAGTTGAATGAGATTATCAAAAATAAGTATCCTTTGCCTCAAATCGATGATTTGTTTGATCAGTTACAAAGTGCACAAGTTTTTTCTAAAATTGATCACCGTTCAGGATATCATCAATTAAAAATCAAAGTAGAGGATATACCAAAGACTGCATTTAGAACTCATTATGGACACTAAAATTTTTTAGTGATGCCATTTGAGTTAACCAATGCTCCAGCAGCCTTCATGGATTTAATGAACAGAATATTCAAATCCTATCTTGATAAATTTGTTGTTGTGTTCATTGATGATATCTTGGTATATTCAATAAGCAAATTGAAATATGAGAAATATTTATGGTGTGTACTACAAATTTTAAGCAAAGAAAAGTTTTATGATAAATTAAAGAAGTGTAAATTTTAGTTGGATAAAATAGTATTTTTGGGACACATCGTGTCTAAAGATAGAATTTCTGTGGATCCAACAAAAATGAAAGTTGTGGTACAGTGGAATAGACCCACAAATATTTCTGAGATTTGGAGTTTTTTTAGAATGACAGGTTATTATAGATGATTTATGGAAGGATTTTTTCATATAGCTGCACTTTTGACTTGTCTTACTCAAAAAAAGGGTTAAATTTGAGTGGATCGAGGATTGTGAATAAAGTTTTCAAAAGTTAAAACAATGATTAGTTTTAGCCTCTATCCTTACTATACCAATAGAAAATAAAGGATTCACAATATATAGTGATATATCTAAAAAGAGACTTAGCTGTGTATTGATGCAACATGGTAAGGTAGTGGCTTATGCCTTAAGATAATTGAAGCCATATAAACATAATTATCTGATACATGATTTGGAGTTAACAGTAGTAATTTTTGTCCTAAAAATCTAGAGACATCATTTATGCAGTGTGTAGTGTGAAGTGTTTACTGATCATAAGAGTTTGACGTATATTTTTATGCAAAAAAAATAAATATGAGATAGAGAAGGTGGTTAGAACTGTTGAAGGATTATGATTTAATAATTTATTATTCTCCCAGGAAAGCTAATGTTGTTGTTGATGCCTTTAGTAAAAAATCTATAGAAAATTTGACTATTTTAATCATACATTAATGCCAAATATTAGAGGATATAAAAAAATTAAAATTAGATATTCGAATATATGACTCAGCAATATGATTAGCCAATATGAGGATTCAGCCAACACTTATTGAAAGAATTAAAGTCACCCAGAATGGTGATCCACAATTAATGAAAATAAGGGATTCAGTGGAAGCTGGTGTTCAATCCAAATTCAAGATACATGATGATGGTTCATTGAGGTTCGAAAATAGAATTTGCATACCCAATGATTTAGTACTCAAAAAAGAAATACTTCAGAAAGTCCATCAAATCGGTTATACAGTCCATCCGGGAGGTACTAAGATATATAGAGACATAAAAGAAATGTACTGGTGGAATAACATAAAGAGAGAGATCACTCAATTTATGACTCAATATTTGGTGTGTCAATAGGCTAAAGCTGAACATTAGAGACCCACAGGACTACTCCAACCCCTTGATATTCCAGTGTGGAAGTGAGAATATATCACTATAGATTTTGTAACTGGACTACCTAAGACTCTAAGTAATAATGATGCAGGCTGGGTGATTGTGGACTGATTGACAAAGTCTGCGCATTTTCTATCAATTAGAGTTGGGTTCACTTTGGAAAGACTAGTAAAATTATATATGAAAGAAATAGTAAGGCTATATGAAATTTCAGTGACTATTGTATCAGATCGAGATACTAGATTTGTATCATAATTTTGGAAGAGTTTACACAAGACATTAGGAACAAAATTGAACTTCAGTATAGCCTTTCATCCACAAACTGATGGCCAGTCAGAGAGAACTATTCAGAACTTAGAAGATATGTTGAGAACCTATATTTTAGATATGAAAAATTTATGGGATAAGCATCTACCTTTGATTGAGTTTGTTTATAATAACAGTTATTAGGCTAACGTTGGTATGGCACCTTATGAAGCATTATATGGTAGAAGATACTGATCACCGATTCACTGGGATGATGTTGGCGAGAAGAGAATATTGGGTCCTGAACTTATTCAACAAGCAATCGAGAAGATTTAATTAATTAAAGAGTGACTTTGGATAGTACAAAATAGGGAGAAAAGATTATGCAGATAACAGGAGATGAAAATTTGAATTTCAAATTCATGACCATGTATTTCTCAAAGTATCTCTTTCAAAAAGAATCTCAAGATTTGGCAATCGTGGCAAATTGAATCTTAGATATGTGGGTCCATTCGAGATTTTGAAAAGAATTGGTGAGGTCACTTATAGACTTGCCTTACCAGCTTCACTTACTGGAGTGCATGATGTTTTTCATGTTTCTATGTTGAAGAAATGTCTGTCACACCCAAGTCACATCATGGAACTTGAACCTTGCAAGCTAGAAAAGATCTATCATACGAAGAATATCCTATACCAATCATGGACCATAAAGAAAAGTGCTAAGGCATTGTAACATTTCCTAGGTCAAGGTATAGTGGAGTCGACATTCGGAAAGAGAAGCCACTTGGGAACTAGAGGAAGAAATGAAGCAGAAATATCCCCAGCTCTTCAAGACCATAGGTAGAAAAAATTTCGAGAATGAAATTTCTTTAGGGGTGAAGAATGTTATGACCCAAGCCCAAAGCCAAGCCCAATCTAAAAAAAAAAATAGAGGAATTAATGGGAGGAAGAAGACTCCCATTGAGAGTCTTCTTTCTACCCTAATAAGGAGATCGAATCCAAGCAAAACCCTAAACCCTCCTCTATAAAACAAAAGCCTCCTCCCTTCCTCGACCATCAATCATCGAAAATTCTTCTTCTTCTTGATTTTCTTCCACATTCTTCCCTCCTTGCTTTTGGTTTGAAGGTGTTGTGCCAGCAAATTTGTAGTCCAAAGATCCTTAAGAACCCAGATAATCCTTTAAGAAACCTCCTTTTTGATTTCTTCTTAGAATTTAGTCGAGATTTTTGGATTTTATCTGCTGATTTTTGGAGGAAAAAAATCAGATCTTGAAACCCCTATTTCGGTTGTCCTTGTTCTTGAGTTTTTCGGTGTCGTCTGGTGCCATCCATCGTCGGGGAGCACCCGAACGTGGATCCGCGACTACGCCGCCCTAGGTTGAACCCCCACTCACTGTTCTGACGAGACCTCCACGAGATGGGGATGGAGAAGAAGGGGGACCATGGTCCCCTATTCTATTTAAACGAAGGAAGAAGAAGAGAGGAGGATAAGAGAAAAGAAAAAAAAGAAAGAAAAAGCAAAGAAAAAGAAGGAAAAGAAAAAAAAGAGAGTGAGACTTTCTCTCTCTGCTCTCTCTCTCTTCCATCTTTCCTCTTCTTTCTCTCTTTGGTTCCTTATTAGGATTGATGGATTAAAAAAAAAGTATTAAAGAAGAAGGGTTTTTCTTTAATAGCTTAGATGGACTAATCAAAAATCATGGATGCTACCACCTAGTCAATCTATGTGGGGATGTTGGATTTTAGAAATTTTATTTTAATTATGATGAAATTTTGATCAAAATATCATATTTTGACATACCAGGTTTAGAAGAAGATTTTCAGGATTTATAGGATCCATAGTTTGGATTGCTTTTGATATAAGTAGTATTTTTCTGAATCATATTAATTCATGATATGCTTATGATTGAAGATATTTTTTTTAAAATTAATTACGATGATGTATGATCATAAAGAATGATACGATTGATTGATTCAAATATCATTTATTTATATTATTACTTGACAACTTGAATATGTAAAAGATCCTATCAATGGGGGTTAATACGTTAGTAATTGATTTGTCTTGAGGGTTTATATTGCCAGTGAGATCAATGACAAACCAAGACCAACGACAAACCACCAGCGAGACCAGCGATTTTGAAAGACTTTGCTGCCAGATGATTCGCAGCTTATCGCAAGAAGATACGCGGTATCATGATCCTACCACAGGGAAAATATGATCATAGTTTATGGTTGATAAGAAGAACGTAAGAAATTTGATGAATTTGAGATGACAAACATGATTTGAAATTATGATGAATTAAAAAATTATATATGAATACTTGATAGTGTGATAAATTAAAATATAAATTTTTAAACTCATATATTTATTATGTTATTATCAGTAAATTGATATATGTAACAGTATTGCCTGATTTATTCAGTTAAAGGTAAACATTGCTTACTTGGCTATTTAGCTTATGATGAATTTTTTATTTTTTTTTACAGATTCAAAAAATTAGCATGATGCGGAATTTCTTTTGGGAGTATGATTAGAGACTGAGTTAGCTTGCTTTATTTGATTTAGTATTTTTTCAAAATTGATGCAAGATTTTATTTTAATGTTGACTTTGTCAAACATCTATTTTCTTTTTGGACACTGAGTTTTGATTTGTTATTTGAACTAAAGTTTGATCATTAAATATTAAAATTTATTTAGCTGTTTGTTTATGATATCATGATGAGATACCTTGCATGCTTATGGGAAGAGTTTCTTATGAGTATGCGGCAATTGTCATGATCTTCGACTCACAATCTCGGGTCAGGGGCGTGACAATTTCAACATCAACTTTGGCCTTCTTTTTTTCTAGGAGATGATCTTGTATTTGGATTCTTACTTAGGAGGATGGCGCACAAGTGCCTCATCTTTTCAAAACCTTCTATCTCCATAATCACTTTATGTTCGATATCCTCTCCTCTTAACTGCTTTGAGACAACTTTGATGTCCCCCCCCCCCCAACAAGGCAATATTATTGCAAGATTTCAATTTTGGGAATATCAAGGCTTAATTGTCATGATAAGATGTGCATACGTCATACATACTTTCATACATATGGTGGAGCATAGGAAAGTTTGCAATGGTTTTTTCATGGATATGAACTCATATATTACTAGGGTTTAGATAGAAAGGAGGCTTTAGGCATTATTTTTCTTATATAAAAGCAATTTAGATTATTTCCACCACTTTCTTATCCACAAATCTATACTTTCGGACCACTCCATTAGATTTCTATGTTTCTCCTTAGGCACATGGAGAGTCCAATCAATATGTGGACTCTTTATTTTTGGAAGATAGCCACTTATAAAGTTTTTTTTTTTTTTTGATGGAAAGATTTGGGCAAAACCTAACCCATATGGTGTTGTATTAGATAAAATAAGAGCATACAATAGTTATGTAAGCACATTTACATACATATAGATTATCTGGGTTGCGGGTTACGGATTACTATTGTCCCATCCGCTCATACCAGCTGATAGTTCTAAGTTATCCAACCCTCTCTACAAAATTACAGTGTTGGTACTTTTCTAGAATCTATCTGATACTGAAATAGGAGATAGGAAACCATCATCTGAACTTTGTCAATATCTCAACACAGCTGATTCCATTCCTGTTTTCTTATACGAGTTGTGACCAGCTATGCGGTAGAAACAACACTCCTAATGACGAAGTGCAGTCCGAAAGATCACTAATGAATCCCTCAACCTGACATGGAATATCCTGAGAGGGAAATTAAGGTGCTATTTACCTGAAATCGATCATATATTTTGTCCTTTCGTCCAACTCTTGCTGCCCACACATCCAAGAATTTTTTGTTCTGTTATCCTGCTTTGAGTTCATATGCATCTGACACTCTCAACTAATTTTCAGATTTTCCTATAATCTGTTCACTGCTGAAATTTGTGCTGATTGCCAGCAACTGAAGTGTGATGATACCATTAATTGAACAGAGCTGCTGCCATTTCTGATGTGTCCTGTTAAGATACCCCCACTGGTTTAATCTGAATGTTCTTCAAGAAGCTCCTGATTTTCTGAATCAGTTCTGGAATCTCTGCACTGATATGCTCTGTCCATCAGCAGAATATTTTGGCGGTTTGCAGGGCTACCATTTGCCAAAGATATGCATGATAGTTAAAGCACCTTTTGTTTCATTCTTTCTATAGACTATCGCGCCCCCGGCCCGAGATCGAGAGCAGGAGGTCGCGGCAACCGCCGCATACTTATGAAGAACTCTCTCCATAAGCATGTAAGACATCTCATCACGATATCAATGCACCACAGTAGAATAAATTCAAATAATTATTATTCAACTTTAATTCAAGTTATTAAATCAAATATCTTACATCCAATAAAATTTTACTAAAAATAAAATAATAGATCTAAGTTCAATGAAGTTGACAATGCTAAATCTCGCATCTAAAAGATCTGTCCCAATATTTCTTCCCACGCTCGTAATTAATTATCTAAATCTGAAAAATAGAAAGAAAGGTAATGAGCTAGACAGCTCAGTAAGTAACAATTATCTCAACTAGATATTTCAGATATTATATAATTTTCAAGAACAATGCTGCAAATAAACATAAAAGTATATTTCATGCTGATTTTATACAAATCCAATCTTTTCAAATATTCACATATAATATAATCATAAATCCGATTCGATTTCAAAGCACTCGTAACTCAACAGCCTCGACTATGACCAACGTTTAACTCCCATTGGCGGGATCCACTGAATACCAGAGCACAACCCCCACTGGCAGGGTCCACAAACACTAGTGCACAACCCTCACTGGCAGGGTCCACTAAATACCAGCGCACAACCTCCACTGGCAGGGTCCACTGAGTACCAGCGTATAATCCCCATTGACGGGGCCCACTGAAACATAGTTAGGCTGAGAGCATAAATTCGATCTGTATCAAAATACTTTTATATCATAATATATCATAATTTTTCACTGAACATGTGCATAATCGACGTACCATAATATTTCAAAACTACTTTTCTTTCAAAACATAATTTCATAAATCATGCATAATTTTAGAGAATAATTATTTATTTTTAGAATAAATATGAAATATCTCGAGAAAATGATTCATTACTTACCTTTCATAGAGCACTGAATGAATAGATCGACTAACTTCTAGGAGATTCTTCAATGTCTATTATCCAAAATTATATTTTTACATTAATTTTAATTCAAAATTAAATCTAAACAAATTCCAAATCAAAACCTCACTTAGAATCAGACTCTTCCCTAAACTCGATCAAAATCATCAAAATGAAATCTTTCACTATGCTAATCTTAGAAGGATAACTTTGGAGAGAGAAATCCAACAAGAGAGAGAAACAATCTAGAGAGAGAAAATTCTAGAGAGAGAGAGTCCGATTCTAGAGAGAGAAAGTAAGGATTCAGACTGAAAGAAGAGAGAGAAACTCTCTCTCATTTTTATTTTGTTATTTATTTATTTATTTGTTTTTTCTTTTCTTTTCTTTTCTTTTTTCTTTTTCCTTTTTCCTTTACCCTTTTTTTTCTTTTCTTTTTCCTTTTTCCTTTTCTTTTTCTTTTTTTTTCTTCCTTCTTCTACTTCTTCCCGTGGCCTCCCTGGGTGAAAAAAAACTGAAACAGGGGACCGCATGGTCCCCTCATACGATTGGCCGACCGACAATCGATCGGCACAGGAATGGCCGGTAGCCGGAGGAGAGCGCACCGCCATCCCAAGTGTCCCAAATCGGTGGCCGACGACGACCACCGACGTTTGAAAATCAAAAAAAATTGAAACCTCTCCCATGACAAAATCCGGCGACTCCGATCACCGACGAGCGTGCACACCGGCACGGGAAGGAAGGGAGAGAAAAGAGGAAGAGAACCACATGCTTACCTCGAGCTCCGACGAGGAATTGCGACGGGCACAGTGATGGTTTCTGCGAGCGATTTCTGGCGATCTTCGCCGTTTCACTCTAGGATTCCTTGGTAGGAAAAAGGGAGAAGGGTCTCCCCTTTAAATAGAACCGGAGATGAGGTTTCTGACTCCGATTAGGAGCCGGTCGGGAGAAGAAGACTCCCTGTGGGAGTCTTCTTCATTTTTTTTTGGGCTGGATTTAAGGCCCAATGGGCTGGATGTTACATTCTTTCCTCCTAAAAATAAATTTCATCCTCAAAATTTTTCTTACCTATCACCATTGTATTGGAAGCCTGTGCATTCTGTTGAGTAAGCGCATAAACTCTTCCCTGGGTTTTAGAAATCTATCCACCACCCTTATGTTGTCTTTCATAAGTTCTTTGGCTAACTTGATTTTCAGTATTTAGCGGGCAGCTAGCAATTTTATGATCCATCTGACCACATTTGAAACAAGCACCTGTATTCCAATGGCAATCCTTGTCTGCATGATTTTGCCATATCTGGAGCACTGTTCACCATCAATCTGTTGAGTCTTATTATCTATTGCTCCCTTAGCTGAACTTTTGATGTTTTTATTATTCTGCCCTTGTGTATCATTTGATTTTGCTCTCTTTCTTTACTTTCTTTCCCTTTCCATACGTTCTTCATTGACTTCTCTTTCAATTATCAGTGCTTTGTTCACCACATCTGCATAAGTTGTCAATTTATGTGGAACCACTTATTTTCGAATCTCAGTTCTCAGTCCCATCTCAAACTTGTGAACACATTCTTGCTCACCATCCACTAATCTCGGAGCAAATTTTGCTAACTCTATAAATTTTGCTTCATATTCAGTCACACTCATACCCTTTTGCTTCAAATAAATAAACTCTTGCTCTTTCTGGATCCTTATACTCTGAGAAAAATACTGATCGTAGAATGCAATCCGAAATCTTTTCCAGGTAAGTATTTTGCCGTCTTGTTCATACTTGCGCTGTAGTCGCTTACACCAGTTGTATACTTCTCCTTGTAGTAAATAAGCTGCATATCGAATCTTTTTTCATTAAGACACTCTTGGACAGCGAAGGCCTTCTCCATCTCCATTATCCAGTTATCAGCCTCCAAAGGTTCAGTAGTCCCCTTGAAAGCTGGAGGAGCAAGCTTTTTAAATTCTGAAATGTTGTTTCGTTGTACTAGTTGCTCTCCATATTGTGGTGGTGGATGCTGATGTTGTTGTGTATCTCGTTGTATCTGCTGTTGTTCAAGCATTTGCTGTTGTATTTGTTGTTGCATTTGTACCATCTTGATTAGGGTCTGCATTAACTGAGCCATATCTAGTTCCTGCCGTGCTCTCGAAGTACTCCCATTAGGATCTACGACTCCCTCCTCCTAAGGGATGCCACTGGTCAGATGGAGAGTGCTACCATCCCGTGGTTGTGATGTCTCTCTTGCAATTCCTTGAGTAGTTCTTTTCATTCTATGGGGAGGCATGATAACCTTGTAGTAGTAAAACTTTATTAGATTCATTTATCTATTTGTTAGGATGGGTTTATTATGATGCTCATACTTTAACGTCCCAATATTTCTAATGTTTATCCACCTACACTCATACTATGTCTAATTCTATGTATCATAATTTATCCACTTATGCTCTGATACCATATTAATTATTACGCCCCCGGCCCAAGATCGCGAGCAGGAGGTCGCGGCAATCGCCGCATACTTATGAAGAACTCTCTCCATATGCATGCAAGACATCTCATCACGATATCAATGCATCACAATGAAATAAATTCAAATAATTATTATTCAACTTTAATTCAAGTAATTAAATCAAATATCTTACATCCAATAAAATTTTACTAAAAATAAAACAATAGATCTAAGTTCAATGAAGTTGACAACGCTAAATCTTGCCTCTAAAAGCTCTGTCCCAATATTTCTTCCCACGCTCGTAATTAATTATCTGAATCTGAAAAATAAAAAGAAAGGTAATGAGCTAGACAGCCCAGTAAGTAATAATTATCTCAACTAGATATTTCAGATATTATATAATTTTCAAGAACAATGCTGCAAATAAACATAAAAATATATTTCATGCTGATTTTATACAAATCCAATCTTTTCAAATATTCACATATAATATAATCATAAATTCGATTCGATTTCAAAGCACTCGTAACTCAACAGCCTCGACTATGACCAACGTTTAACCTTCATTGGTGGGGTCCACTGAATACCAGAGCACAACCCCCACTGGCAGGGTCCACAAACACCAGCGCACAACCCCCACTGGCAGAGTCCACTAAATACCAGCGCACAACCCCCACTGACAGGATCCACTGAGTACCAACGTATAATCCCCATTGGCGGGGCCCACTGAAACATAGTTAGGCTGAGAGCATAAATCCGATCTGTATCAAAATACTTTTATATCATAATACATCATAATTTTTCACTGAACATGTGCATAATCGACGTACCATAATATTTCAAAAGCACTTTTCTTTCAAAACATAATTTCATAAATCATGCATAATTTCAGAGAATAATTATTTATTTTCAGAATAAATATGAAATATATCGAGAAGATGATTCATTACTTACATTTCATAGAGTACTGAATGAATAGATCGACTAACTTCTAGAAGATTCTTCAATACCTATTATCTAAAATTATATTTTTACATTAATTTTAATTCAAAATTAAATCTAAACAAATCCCAAATCAAAACCTCACTTAGAATCAGACTCTTCCCTAAACTCGATCAAAATCATCAAAATGAAGCCTTTCACTACGCTAATCTTAGAAGGATAACTTTGGAGAGAGAAATCCATCAAGAGAGAGAAATAATCTAGAGAGAAAAAATTCTAGAGAGAGAAAGTAGAGAGAAAAACTCTAATTCTAGAGAGAGAAAGTAAGGGTTCAGACTGAAAGAAGAGAGAGAAACTCTCTCTCATTTTTATTTTGTTATTTATTTATTTTTTTCTTTTCTTTTCTTTTCTTTTTTCTTTTTCCTTTTTCCTTTTTCCATTTCCCTTTTTTTCTTTTCTTTTTCCTTTTTCCTTTTCTTTTTCTTTTTTTTTTCTTCCTTCTTCTACTTCTTCCCGTGGCCTCCCTGGGTGAAAAAAAATTGAAACAAGGGACCGCATGGTCCCCTCATACGATTGGCCGACCGGCAATCGGCTGACACAGGAATGGCCGGTAGCGGGAGGAGAGTGCACCGCCATCCCAAGGGTCCCAAATCGGTGGCCGGCGATGACCACCGGCGTCCGAAAATAAAAAAAAAATCGAAACCTCTCCCATGATAAAATCCGGCGACTCCGATCACGGGCGAGTGTGCACACCGGCACGGGAAGGAAGGGAGAGAAAAGAGGAAGAGAACCACATGCTTACCTCGAGCTCCGGCGACCTCTCCGACGAGGAATTACGGCGGGCACAGTGACGGTTTCTGCGAGCGATTTCCGGTGATCTTCGCCATTTCGCTCCAGGATTCCTTGGTAGGAAGAAGGGAGAAGGGTCTCCCCTTTAAATAGAACCGAAGGAGAGGAGTTTGACTCCTCTCCGATGAGGTTTCCGACTCCGATTAGGAGCCGGTCGGGAGAAGAAGACTCCCGCAGGAGAGGAGTTTGACTCCTCTCCGATGAGGTTTCCGACTCCGATTAGGAGCCGGTCGGGAGAAGAAGACTCCCAATCGGAGCCGGTCGGGAGAAGAAGACTCCCGCAGGAGAGGAGTTTGACTCCTCTCCGATGAGGTTTCCGACTCCGATTAGGAGCCGGTCGGGAGAAGAAGACTCCCTGCGGGAGTCTTCTTCATTTTTTTTTTTTGGGCTGGATTTAAGGCCCAATGGGCCGGATGTTACAGTTCCATAACAAATATTGGGTCTGTGGAAGATCTCTGAAATGAAGGTTATCCTGAAGGAATGCCCGGACCTTTCTTGAGAATGAACATTGGAGAAACAAGTGATCAGCTATCTCTATACTAGAGTCGCATAAGGAGCAGCTATTTTTGCCTTGCCACCCTCGCTTGACTAGGTTAGTTTTTGCATGTAAGAGTTTTGTCTGGAAGACTGAGATGATAAAGGAAATACTTAACCTTCGGTGGGATTTTGTTTTTCCATACTATTTTACTGAATGGGGGTCGCACCCCTCCATCTAACAAAAATCTATAACAGTATTTTGTTGAGAATGTCTTCACTGAAAACCATTTCCAGTTTATGCTATCTGGTCTGTTTGAGAATCTAACCTCTTTCAGCATGTCTCTCTGTGTTTGCTGGTCAGGAATCAGCCAGGGTGCAAGGATCCTGCTCCCGTTGCTAGTGAAGATTCCAAGGCTTCTGCCACTGTGATCTCTTTGAGTGGTGATGCTATGAAAAGCAAAGGAAATAACTCCTTAATTGGTTGGTCTAACAGCCATGAGTCTCCCCAAAAGGAGATTTGCTTCCCATTTCCTGCTGTGAATTGGTTGCTCCTAGATTGATTTTGATGATTACAAAGCAGATTGAAGGGATACAAATAATTTTAAAATGAAAAAGTCCTTATGCTCTTCAAGGGCAAAATTGTAATTTCACTAAAATCCTGATTTGATAGTACCATTTGGTAGAACAAATGATTTGAAATCTATTGGTAAAAATTTCATTGTGTTTGGACTTATATTTTTGAAGTTATGAAGGTTTGAAGTGCATGAGTCGACTCATGAGTCAACTCATGGCACTGTGAGCTGATTGGTACGCAAAAATTCTCTTTGGCACGCTAGTTTTCTGGCTTGACACGACCTGTGAGTCGACTCATGAGTCGACCCACAAGGCATGAGTCGACTCATGAGTCGACCCCTGCTAATTTGAGCCAAGAATTTCCAGAAACGCATTCTCTGGTTTTTGCAACAGAGGTCGACTCATGAGTCGACCCCTGAAGCATGAGTCGACTCATGAGTCGACCCCTGCGACGGGAAATGTCAGCAACGACTATTTTTTTGCCCGTTTTAATTGCCATTTATGCTTCCTAAAAATCCTCTAACGGCTCTTTATCTACCTAAATTGTTTTCTCTTGCTTCTAATGCTACAAAATGCTTTAAATGATGAAAGAAATTGCAGATTAAATAGCGGATCAAACGTGAAATCAAATGAGAGAGAAAATGAGAAGAATAGAAGAAAGGATCCAAAATTTGCACGAAAAAGCCTGAGATCAACGAAAAATCCAAAAAGAAAAAGAGAGAGGATCCACAATATACCAGAGAGATTGTGAAAGAGAAAAGCAAGATCTTTCAAGGAGAGAATTCTTCACGCCTATTGTTTCAACCTTGATCTAGAGATTGTTCAAAGCTTTCAAGAAATCTTCAATCAACAATCAACCTCTTCTCAAGTATTCAAGCGTTCATCCACTTTGAGAAAATTTGAAAAAGGGGTTCTTCATTTGAGTAAAGCTTTTATTGTTATATTTGCTCATTTAAGGAGCTGTTATTGTATTAATCTGTGCTCTAAATACTCTTACTCTTTGTGAGTTTTTGTTCTTGTTTTTGGAGGATTTTCAAAACAAGGAAAGGTTGATCCGAACCTGAAATCGGAGTGTTTTGGGTTTACTTGTACCCGAGAAATAAGTGATCTAGCTTGGGATAGCTAGTGTCGGAGTTTCCGACGTTTTGTATTCGGGTTGAATACAAAGGATAGTGAATTGAAATTCCCAAGTGGGATCTTGGGGAGTGGATGTAGGTGTAAGGTTAGCACCGAACCACTATAAATCCTTGTATTTGTGGTGTGCTTTATCTCTTCACTTTATTTCTTTATTATATTCTTGCATTCCTGCTTTAAGTAATTAATATTGAATTAAAGTCTTTGTTTTGATCTTCATAAGTAATCAGTTGGGCTTAAAATTTTTAGAAACCCAATTCACCCCCCCCTCTTGGGTTGCATAGCTGGGCAACAAGTGGTATCAGAGCAGGTGCTCTAGCCCTTCTTTGATCTAACAATCAAAGAGTCAAAGATCTATGGCAACCCATGTTGGAACTTCTCTAGCCGAGGGGTAATCAACAAACCGACCTCCACTTTTCAATGGGTCTAATTACACCTATTGGAAAGCTCGGATGAAGATTTTCATACAAGCACTCGACTATGATATGTGGAGTATCATAGTGAATGGTCCTCACACACCCACCAAGATTATAGATGGTGAGGAGTCAACCAAACCCGAGAAAGAATGGGATGAGGTTGACAAGAAATTGGCACAATTAAATGCCAAAGCCATGAATGTTCTTCATTGTGCACTAGATGCTAGTGAATTTAATCGCATTTCTACTTGTGCATCTGCTAAAGAAATATGGAATAGGTTAGAAGTAACCCATGAGGGAACAAATCAAGTAAAAGAGTCTAAAATAAACATGCTTGTACATAAATATGAATTGTTCAAAATAGAGCATGATGAATCCATAACTGTTATGTTTACTCATTTTACTGATATAATCAATGGTTTAAAGAGTCTTGGCAAATCTTATACTAACAGTGAACTTGTAAGGAAGATTCTCAGGTCACTGCCAAGAACTTGGGAAGCCAAGGTGACTGCCATCCAAGAAGCAAAGGACTTGAACACTCTACCTCTAGAAGAGCTTCTTGGATCCTTGATGACTCATGAACTTAGCATGAAGCAACATCAAGAGGATGAAGTCAAAAAGAAAAGAACCATTGCCCTCAAATCCACAACTTCACCTGATTATGAAACGGATGACTCTGAAGATGAAGATCAGGATGAGGAGATGGCTCTCATCACCCGAAAATTTAAGAAGTTTCTAAGAAAAAGGAAACAGGGGATGAGAAAGAAATTCACAAAAGGGGATCAAAGCAAAGAAAAGGAGAAAGATCAATCCCCTATATGCTACGAGTGCAAGAAGCCAGGACATTTCAGATCCGAATGTCCACAATTGAAGAAAGGTCCAAAGAAGTTCAAAAAGAAGGCAATGATGGCGACCTGGAGTGCGAGTGATGACTCAAGCTCCGACGAGGAAACCTCAACAGAACAAGCCAACCTGTGCCTGATGGCACACGAAAATGAGGTAACTTCTGAATCCACTAGTGAATTTACTTTTGAAGAATTGCATGAAGCTCTCTATGATTCAATTGATGAATTAAAGAAACTAGGGAAGAAAAACAAAGAGCTGAAATTGGAAAATCAGTCCTTAGTGAAACAAGCTGAAAATCTTTCAATTGAAAAATTCACCTTGATTCAAGAAAATCAAAACTTAAAGGATGAAATGAACAAGCTGAAATCTATAGTAGATAAGTTCACCTTAAGTTCAAACAAACTAAATATGATCCTTGAAAATCAGAAAGCTATATATGATAAGGCTGGACTTGGTTATAAACCCTTGAAGAAACAAAAATTTCTGAAGGATATTTATGTAAGTTATTCAAGTAACAAGTCTACAAATATTACTTGTTTTAAATGTGGAAGAATAGGACATAAATCATACACATGTCTTATTAACAAATATGCAAACACAAAGAAAATATGGGTTCCAAAAGGAACCATTCTGACTAACCTGAAAGGACCCAAGAAAGCTTGGGTACCTAAGACAGAAACGTGACCTTTGCTTGCAGGTGTGTCTAGCATCCCAAGAAGGAAACAGGAAATGGTATCTTGACAGCGGATGCTCGAGACACATGACTGGTGATGAATCACAATTCATCACGCTTGATGCTAAGGATAGAGGGATGGTCACCTTTGGAGATAATGGCAAAGGAAAGATCATCGGGATAGGTAACATTGGTATCACTCCCTCCAAATACATTGAGAATGTTTTATTAGTTAAAGGTTTAAAGCATAACTTACTTAGCATTAGTCAATTCTGTGATAAAGGGTATAAAGTAAGTTTTGAATCATCTGTTTGCATTGTGACAAGTCCTATTAACGATGGCATTAAATTTATAGGACATAGGCATGGCAATGTTTATATGGTAGACTTGAATGATTTAACTAAATTAGACATGCAATGCCTAGTTTCTTTAAATGCTAAAATAAATGAGACTAGTTGGCTGTGGCATCGTAGACTTGCACATATTAGCATGCATTCTCTTTCAAAATTAATTAAAAAGGATTTAGTTCTCAGTTTGCCAAAACTGAATTTTGAAAAAGATAGAATTTGTGATGCATGCCAATTAGGTAAACAAACTAGAGTATCATTTAAATCCAAAAACACTGTTTCAACTTCTAGACCTTTAGAGCTCTTACATATGGATTTATTTGGACCAACTAGAACCACTAGTCTAGGAGGAAAACGATATGGATTTGTAATAATTGATGATTACTCTCGTTTTACTTGAGTTTTCTTTTTAGCTCACAAAAATGAAACTTTTCAAATTTTCACGAAATTTCATCGAAAAGTCACAAATGAAAAAGGGTTTTCAATTCAAAATATTAGAAGTGATCATGGAACAGAATTTGAAAATCATGACTTTGAAAATTTTTGTGATGAAAATGGAATTGGCCATAACTTCTCTGCTCCTAGGACACCCCAACAGAATGGGGTAGTAGAAAGGAAAAATAGAACCTTAGAAGAAATGGCCCGTACCATGCTTTGTGAAAGCAACCTTCCAAGATATTTTTGGGCGGAAGCTATTAACACAGCATATTACATTTTAAATCATGCTTTAATTAGATAATTTTTAAAGAAAACCCCCTATGAACTTTGGAAAGGAAGAAAACCAAATATTGCATATTTTCATATTTTTGGTTGCCGATATTTTGTATTAAATAATGGCAAAGAAAAACTTGATAAATTTGATGCAAAATCAGATGAAGCAATCTTTCTAGGTTACTCCTCCACTAGTAAAGCATTTAGAGTTTTCAACAAAAGAACTTTAGTAGTTGAGGAGTCCATACATGTTGTCTTTGATGAATCTAACGATCTTCCTTCAAGGAAGAATGAGGGTGTTGATGATGCAGATCCACTAATAGAAGGTATGAAGGAGATCACTCTGAAAAATTCAGCAACTCCAGAAGACAAGGATCAAGAAGACAAACAAAATGAGAAAAGTGAAGAAATTCAAGAACAACCTCAAGGTACAAATGACTTACCCAAGGAATGGAGGTATGTTCACAACCACCCTAAGGAGTTAATAATTGGTGATCCTATGCATGGGGTAAAAACACGTTCTTCACTTAGAGATGTACTTAATCATTGTGCATTTGTATCTCAACTTGAACCTAAAACTTTTGAAGAAGCTGAGAATGATCATAACTGGATTAATGCTATGCAAGAAGAACTTAATCAATTTGAAAGAAATAATGTTTGGACCTTAGTATCAA
Organism: Elaeis guineensis; assembly: GCF_000442705.2. Taxonomy (NCBI): domain Eukaryota; kingdom Viridiplantae; phylum Streptophyta; class Magnoliopsida; order Arecales; family Arecaceae; genus Elaeis; species Elaeis guineensis. Next base: position 41,145,309 of record NC_026006.2, on the reverse strand, counting down.
GACATAAAGATTATTCAATAATTGGCACAAAATGGGTCTTTAGAAACAAATTAGATGAGCATGGAAATGTAATTAGAAATAAAGCAAGACTGGTTGCTAAGGGATATAATCAAGAAGAAGGAATTGATTTTGATGAAACCTTTGCACCTGTTGCTAGATTAGAAGCCATTAGACTTCTACTTGCTTATGCTTGCTTTATGAAATTCAAACTATTTCAAATGGATGTTAAAAGTGCATTTTTAAATGGATATATTTCTGAAGAAGTATATGTAGAACAACCCCCTGAATTTGAAAATCATGCTTTTCCCAATCATGTCTTTAGATTAAATAAAGCTTTATATGGTCTAAAACAAGCACCTAGAGCATGGTATGAAAGGCTAAGCAAATTTCTACTAAATAATGGTTTCTCAAGAGGCAATGTAGACACAACCCTATTTATTAAAAGAAACCAAAATGATATGCTAATTATACAAATTTATGTTGATGACATAATTTTTGGGTCTACTAATGAATCCCTTTGTCAAGACTTTGCTAAGCTTATGCAGGGAGAGTTCGAGATGAGCATGATGGGAGAACTCACCTTCTTCCTCGGACTCCAAATCAAACAATCAAAAGAGGGAATCTCCATCACCCAAAGCAAGTACACCAAGGAACTACTCAAAAGATTTGGAATGGAGAACTGCAAACCAATTGGCACACCAATGAGTCCCTCATGTAAGCTTGACAAGGATGAAGAAGGTAAAAGCGTAGACTTAAAATACTACAGAGGTATAATTGGTTCATTATTGTATTTAACAGCAAGTAGGCCTGATATCATGTTTAGTGTTTGCTTATGTGCAAGATATCAATCTAATCCTAAGGAATCTCATTTGAATGCTGTTAAAAGAATCCTTAGATACTTAAATGGTACACAAACTATAGGGTTATGGTACTCTAAGGACTCACAAATTAATTTGTTAGGATATTCTGATGCTGATTTTGCTGGATGTAAATTAGATAGAAAAAGCACAAGTGGAACTTGCCAATTTCTTGGAGTTAACCTAATCTCATGGTTTAGCAAGAAACAAAATTCGGTGGCACTGTCTACGGTTGAGGCCGAATACATTGCAGCCGAAAATTGTTGTGCTCAAATCTTGTAGATTAAGCAACAACTCGAAGATTTTGGAATCAAACTTAATGAAACACCAATAAAATGTGATAATACAAGTGCCATAAATCTATCTAAAAATCCAATTCAACACTCAAGATCTAAACATATTGAAATAAGATATCATTTTATAAGAGAACATGTTCAAAACAAAAATGTAATTCTTGAATATGTTTACACTGAAAATCAATTAGCTGATATCTTTACAAAGGCCCTTAGTGAGGATAGATTCTGTGAAATTAGGAGAAATCTAGGAATTCTAGATCCATTTGCCTAAAATTTCTCAATTTCCAAAGAATTGATTAGAGAGCTCAATTTTCAACATCTATCCTGATCCCAAAAGCTCAGATTTATCACTCTAAAAACTTATCATTGAGCAAAATTCTTTCTCCCAAAATTTTAAATTTTTCTGGAATTTATTTGTATTTTTTTCTGAATTTCTGAACTTCATGAGTCGACCCTCATGAGTCGACTCAATGGCAAACTTGTAAATCCCACAAACTTCCCACGGGCTCATTGTTTTTAAACGGGAACCCTGTTTGTGAGACGACTCATCTTCCCATCGTTCTTCTTCCAAAAGCCGTCTTCTCCAACTCTTCTTGCTCCAAATCCAAGGATCAATTCTGAGGCAATTCTCCCTCCTACTCTCCACCAAAAATCGCCTCCTTCAAAAAGGATTTTCTGTGCCTTCTCGCAGTGATTGGCTCGGGTGGAACGTGCCCTAGAACTTCACCGATCATCCAAAATACACTTCCTTTCTCCACTAAAATTCCTCTTTACTCTCTTGTGATCCCTCCTCCTCTCAATTCAAGTCTTCTTGTCTGCTATTTTATTGGATATGGCTCCAAAGATGAAACTTCCCCAAAGAAGGAAATCAATCCGTGAGCCTGAGGAAATTGTCCGAAAGAAAAGGCATGCTCAGTCTTCCAATGTTCCCGATCCAGTTTCAGTACCTGCTCAAGGTCTCTCTCAATCCTCCATAAGCCCCAGTGTAAATCCTCTTTCTGATAGAAAAGTAGAAACCGGGAAAAATATAGATTTTCGGTTCTTTGAGAAAGAAGGCTTTACTTTTGCTACCAAGATCAAAAATCAAGGATGGGAACTTTATTGCTCTCTTAAGGAAGTCACCTATGTTGATCTAGTTAGAGAATTCTACCAGAACCTAAATTATGGAAATGGGTCAGTGACTTCAACTGTAAAGGGAATTGATATCTGCCTGGATTCTAGGATATTGGGAGAAATACTTCAGTTGCCTAGTGAAGGATACTCATATATGGAACTCCCAATTAAAGAAGAAGGGATCAGAATTATCTTAGGAGAAGCTTTTTTAGGAAATTTAAACAAATTGGAAGCAAAGCTATTATCCATTGAGATGAGGGTCCTGCATCAGATTGTAACAAAACTCTTCTTTCCTAGGAGTGGTAGACATGACTTACTTTCCGGCAGAGATGTATGTGTCATGTTTCATATCATCACTCAGACCCCCCTGAACCTCCCTGCACTTATGATAGAGGCCATGAGAGAAACTTTGAATAGATCCAAGGCACACTTGCCTTATGGTATGGCCCTTACTAGAGTATTTAGGAGGTTTGGAGTTAGCTGTGAGGGGGAGACACCTACCAAGCTCTCACATGTGGACACTTTCAACCAACACAGCCTGCACCGAATGAGAATTACAAAGACTGTTGGTGGTTGGATCAAGGGCTCTGAAGAAAGAACTGAGGAGAGAGCTGAGGAAAGAGCTGAAGATAGAACTGAAGGCAGAATAGAAGAAGAAGGTCCATCTTCTCCTGTACATGACTTCAGGGCAGCTTCACCAGATACCCAGTTCATTCCTGATACTGAGGCTGGCCCTTCTGAGTTTACTAGGATACCCACACCAGTGTATCAGCCAGAGAGCAGAGCACATCCATCAGAGTTCAGACTGGCTGACGATCAGATCGAGCATATATCTCAGCGTGTGGCTTCTTTGCTGTCTAGCCAGTGGAGTAGTACTTCTTTTGCACCTGGTGCCACTTCTTCTGATCAGACCATTACTCCCCACATCTCCACTGTATTTCAGATGATTTCGGATCAGTCCGTCAGGATACAGCAGCTTGAGGACACAGTCTGGAGACTGACTGGCAGAGTTCTTGACTTGCAGGGGCAAGTCCTTGCATTGGCCCATCCCCAGCCACAGGAGTCTACCATTGAGGTCACAGACCTCACTGCAGAGGCTGGCAGGCTCAGAGGAGCATTAGAAGGTGGATATGAATTACTGAGGAAAGAGATCCGAGGATCGAGTGAGCATGCTACCACCCAGTTCACTGCTCTACTTCAATCTGTTTCCAGAGCACTGAACGTACTTGATTCTATCAGACTCATGGTATCAGCCCTAGCATCTCAGCGTTCTCAGCCACCCAGTTCTTCTCGTTCTCCTACTCGTGGCAGAGGCAGACGGGGTAGAGGACGCACTTCTGATCCATCATCTCCTCACCCTATATCGATGACTCCGATCATTGACTTATCTTGATCTTTACTAGGTTCTAGGAGTTAGTATCTTGTTCTAGGATCTGTACCTTGGGGCCATGTATTGACATTTAGCTGGTTGAATTTTATGTATTGAAATAATTATGATATTAATGGAATCATCTTTTACCTATATTTCTACCTCTTTGTAATGATCATATTTTGGTTATATATTTTCTTCTTGTTGAAATATTATCTTCTCCTTGTTGTTGTTTGCTGTTGATAATTGCTATATTAAGGGGGAGCAAACATCTGTGAAAAACTCTAAAAAAAAAGAAGAAATTAAAGAATATTTCAGAAAAAGAAAGAATTAACTATATTTGATGATGTCAAAAAGGGGGAGAAATTAAACAAAAACAAAAATTGAAATTAGACAAAAAGCAAAACCCTAAATTATGAGAAAAAGGGGGAGAAATTAAACAAAAACAAAGATTGGAAGATTAAAACAAATATTGAAGATATTAAACAAATATTGGAGAAATTAAACAAATATTGGAGAAATTAAAGAAAAAAAACAAGGATTGAAAGATTAAAACTTTGTGAAATTTGGTATCAAAATTTGGTATCAAACAGAACTTAAACAAAAAGTCATCCATCAAAAGCAAAATCATAAGTACAATGCAAATAAGTATTTTTTTATATGCTCTGATATATTTCAAAATTCAAACTTGCTTTTAAAATTTTACTCACCTTGATACATCTTAAGAAATTTGTTTTACTCTGATACATCCTACAATTTCTTTTAACTTGCTCTAATACATGATAAAATTTAATCCGATACAGTGTGAAGGTTTCTCTGATAAATTATAACATTTGATCCGATACAGTGTGAAGGTTTCTCTGATAAATTATAACATTTGATCTGATACTGTGAGAAAGTTTCTCTGATATATTATAACATTTGCTCTGATATAGTGTGAAATTTTCTCTGACATTTGCTCTAATACAATGTGAAATTTTCTCTGATACATTATAAAATTTTCTTGCTCTGATACATTGTAAAATCTTTTCTGATATAATTGTAAAAATTATTTTTTCTTGCTCTGATACATTGCAAAATTTATTTATCTTCTCTTGCTCTGATATATCTTGAATTCAAAATGATCTAATACCCTTTTCAAATCTTTAAGAAAATGGATAAACTATTTTTGCATTTATATTACATGCCAAAAGAATCATACTCTTTTCAAGCATATACACCTATAATGGATTCTTTTGAAATTAATGCATTAACATAAATATTTTTGTTCAAATGTTTTGTCATCATCAAAAAGGGGGAGATTATTGCTCCTAGATTGATTTTGATGATTACAAAGCAGATTGAAGGGATACAAATAATTTTAAAATGAAAAAGTCCTTATGCTCTTCAAGGGAAAAATCGTAATTTCATTAAAATCCTGATTTGATAGTACCATTTGGTAGAACAAATGAATTGAAATCTATTGGTAAAAATTTCATTGTGTTTGGACTTATATTTTTGAAGTTATGAAGGTTTGAAGTGCATGAGTCGACTCATGAGTCAACTCATGGCACTGTGAGCTGATTGGCACGCAAAAATTCTCTTTGGCACGCTAGTTTTCTGGCTTGGCACGACCTGTGAGTCGACTCATGAGTCGATCCACAAGGCATGAGTCGACTCATGAGTCGACCCTTGCTAATTTGAGCCAAGAATTTCCAGAAACGCATTCTCTGGTTTTTGCAACAGAGGTCGACTCATGAGTCGACCCCTGAAGCATGAGTCGACTCATGAGTCGACCCCTGCGACGGAAAATGTCAGCAACGGCTATTTTTTTGACCATTTTAATTACCATTTATGCTTCCTAAAAATCCTCTAACGGCTCTTTATTTACCTAAATTGTTTTCTCTTGCTTCTAATGCTACAAAATGCTTTAAATGATGAAAGAAATTACAGATTAAATAGTGGATCAAACGTGAAATCAAATGAGAGAGAAAACGAGAAGAATAGAAGAAAGGATCCGAAATTTGCAAGAAAAAGCCTGAGATCAACGAAAAATCCAAAAAGAAAAAGAGAGAGGATCCACAATATACCAGAGAGATTGTGAAAGAGAAAAGCAAGATCTTTCAAGGAGAGAATTCTTCACGCCTATTGTTTCAACCTTGATCTAGAGATTGTTCAAAGCTTTCAAGAGATCTTCAATCAACAATCAACCTCTTCTCAAGCATTCAAGCGTTCATCCACTTTGAGAAAATCTGAAAAAGGGGTTCTTCATTTGAGTAAAGCTTTTATTGTTATATTTGCTCATTTAAGGAGCTGTTATTGTATTAATCTGTGCTCTAAATACTCTTACTCTTTGTGAGTTTTTGTTCTTGTTTTTGGAGGATTTCCAAAACAAGGAAAGGTTGATCCGAACCTGAAATCGGAGTGTTTTGGGTTTACTTGTACCCGGAAAACAAGTGATCTAGCTTGGGATAGCTAGTGTCGGAGTTTCCGACGTTTTGTATTCGGGTTGAATACAAAGGATAGTGGATTGAAATTCCCAAGTGGGATCTTGGGGAGTGGATGTAGGTGCAAGGTTAGCACCGAACCACTATAAATCCTTGTGTTTGTGGTGTGCTTTATCTCTTCACTTTATTTCTTTATTATATTCTTGCATTCCTGCTTTAGGTAATTAATATTGAATTAAAGTCTTTGTTTTGATCTTCATAAGTAATCAGTTGGGCTTAAAATTTTTAGAAACCCAATTCACCCCCCCCTCTTGGGTTGCATAGCTGGGCAACAGAATTTTACCATTGCTTGGAACAGACCTTTGACCTTCAGAGCACTTCTCCAAAACTCTAATAACTTCTGACTGGTTGGTAAATTTAGTAAGATCAGTTGGTCACTGTAGTAACATATTTTGATCAATTCTCTCCAAGATTTTCCAATATCTGAAAATGCATTCCACCACCATTTACAGAAAATTACGTGGTTTAGGATTTTCAGATTGGTGATTCCCATTCCTCCAACTTCCTTTGGGTCACAAACCATATCCCAGTTCAATAGATTTTTCGGTCTTATTCTCTTCCTTTCCACTCCATAGAAAAGCTCTGCACAGTCTGTCAATTTTTTTGATGATGCCTGCTGGTAGAATGAGATTTGTCATCCAAAATAGTACCATTAGTGAGATGACAGCATTCAGTAGTTGTGCTCTTCCCGCTGTCGAGAGTAGGTTTGCTTTCCATCCCACGAGCTTCTTCACAATCTTCTCTATAAGTGGTGTCCAATCATTCGATCTAAGTTTCCCACAATGCAAAGGGATTCCCAAGTAAATGAGTGGGAAGTCTGCTGTCTTACTTCCTAAGATAATTGCTAATTGATCCCAAGAGATTGGGTAAAGCCGATGCTTAGGAACATGGATTTTTCAAAATTGATTTTGAGTCCTGACAACAACTCAAAGGAATAGAGGATAAATTTTAATGACGTAATGTTTTTTCCTTGACCACTGCAGAAGATGAGTGTGTTGTCTGCAAATTGAAGATTTTGAAAGTGGTTAATGGGTTTAACTGAGCCAATGCCTTCAATGATCTGGTGTTTTGATGCTATTTTGAGTATTCGGTCTAGAATATCTACCACCAGAATAAAGAGTTGGGGCGATAATGGATCCCCTTGCCTCAGCCCTCGATGGAGCTTGAATGGTTTTCCCATTGATCCATTAATTAAGATTGATGATTTTGCAGTAGATATAATGTTGTATACACACCTACTCCATCTACTTCCGAATCCTCTAGCACTGAGAAGGCCCAAGAGAAAAGGCCACTTCACATTGTCAAATGCCTTCTCGAAATCCAGTTTATACACAATCCCCTTTTGTTTGGTTGTGATTGCATGAGATATAATCTCCTTAGCAGCTGCAAAATTATCTGCAAGTGTTCTTCCACGGATGAATGCTGATTGAGTGGGCAAGATCAAACTGTCTAGCTTCTTTGCAAGCCTTGTTGATAACACCTTTGATATGATCTTCACTATACCATTCATAAGGCTGATCGGATGGTAATCTCTTACAGTGCAATTGGACTCCTCGAGAATAAAAGTTATGTAGGAGTAATTGATTCTGTCTAGTGTTACCTGGTGGCTGTAATAGTTGTGGATCACCCTTAGCAGATCAGATTTGAACGTGTTCCAATAGAGCTTATAGAAAACAAACAAGAATCTGCCAGGTCCAGGTGACTTTTCTGATGCTAGATGAAAGACTGCATCTTTGATTTCATCTTCTGTGAAAGGGATCTCCACTTCCTGCAGATCAAGTGGTCCTTCACGGAATAATATCCTCCAATCTGCTCGAATACAAGGTGCTTCGAACTTTCCAAGCAGACACATAAAGTGCTCTCGAAAATAGCTGTGTATCAAATGCTGGTCGGTTACGACCTTGTTCAAATGCTGAATTTCATTAATTGTGTTTTTCCTCCTTCTATTGCAGGCCTAAGCATGGAAAAATTTTGTGATTTAATCCTTATTTTTGAGCCATTGTACTCTTGCTCTTTGTCTCCACAGTGTTTCTTCCTGTTGCCGCACCTTGTCCAGTTCAATTTTCAGTTGGGTTCATTCTTCTATTTCAGTTGTGAATAGATTTCTTGCTTCTTCTTGGGTGTCTAGCTGATCTATCCTTCTGAGTAACGTTCCCTTTTGCTGAATGATATTTCCAACTTCCTTACGATTCCAGGTTTTTAGTTTTGAGCGCAATGAATGAAGTTTCAAAGTTATCTTTGTGACAGCATCATCTGAAGTCGGCCCTCTTTCCCATCATAATCTGATCTTATCCTTGCATCCTGAAATCGTGAATTAAAGATTTTTGAATCGGAAAGGTCTGTTTGCAGAGGTCGCTGCAGATCTGATTCAATGTGCAATAGGAGTGGAATATGATCAGATGTAGGTCTGACCATAGTCCAGAGATTCACCAGCGAGAATTGGTGTTGCCGATCAATGCTAACAAAGCAACAGTCTAATGTTGCTAGAGAGGGCTCTTCCCTAAAATTAGACCATGTGAACTTTTTATTAGAGAGTCCAATTTCAGTCAACGCTTGAGAATTGATAAAGTTGTTGAAAATAATGGATGGTTTGAGTGAGCTGACAGCACCCTTCCAGTCTGAAGAGAACCATGTGACATTGAAGTCCCCAATTAAGACCCATGGGAGAGTGTACTTACTTCTTAAAGTACTGAGCTCTGAAAAGAACAGCCGACAATCATGTTGGTTGTGAGGGCCATAAACATTTGAGAGCATCCATGTGAAGCCTGTTGACTTGGAGGCTAAGTTTTGATAGTTAGTGAGTAATTTCCTTTGTTGAGTAAACAGCTATCATGTGTCGCGAGATCCCAACAGGAAAGCAGGCCTCCTGCTGTGCCCGATGCATCTTTGGACACCCAACTTTCTAGACCTATACCACAAATTGACTTCTATAATCTCGCTTCCATTTGGTCTTGTTTGGTTTCTTGAAGATGCACTATTGAGCAGTTCAAACATTTGATAGTATCCCTGATAGCTCATTTCTCTTTTGGCCTACCAGTTCCCCTTGTGTTCCAACTTTGAATCATTTATATACAATGTTAAGAACAGCAGTGTGGATGTACATAGTTGGAATAGCAGAGACATTGGAATTCAACATTATTACCATTACACCAAAACAACTTAGTGCATCCCAGAGGCTCCAAGAAAGATAGATGCAAAAAACCCACTCAATCCCTGAAGTGGGAATATGATCAGGTTACACACCGATCTTCTGAACAACTAGATGATAATGCAGCCTGCCAAAACATATCAGGCTGCGCAACCGAGTTACAACTTAAACCTCATCTTAATCTAGAGAGTTAGGAACTTGTTGAGCCATATTGCCACAATGCTTATGTTCCAATGCCTTCAGTTTCTCTGTTGAGGCAATTAGTCCACCTGCATCAAATAGAAGGCCACAGTTCTTTCCCAGCTCAGCAATCTGAGATGCAGTTAGAGTATTTATGAAGAGTATATCTGCCACAGTGAGAGAATTTTCCACTAATCCGAGTGATTTAATCTATTTTGTTTGCAACCGGGCACTGCGCTTGCGAGGAGAAATCTCTGAGTTTTTGCTTTTCTTGCTAACTTCAGGGGTTTGATGAAGCTGTGTTTTGTTTTGTGATTCCAGGTCAGAATGTTGTGCCTCCTTACATGCAGTCAGAATCCTTTCAAAAACCTTGTGTACAGAGATCACCTGATCTGTTGTCTTCTTGTTGCAACTTTTTCTCCCAGTATTTGGGGTTGTAGGTTGTGTGTTCTGGAAGCCACCCTTGTTGCTATCTATTGTTGCTAGGTTCTGAACTTGAAAGTTGCTTCAGTGCAATATGATAGGGTGATAGAATTCGAATTTAAATTTGCCCTGCCTAACGTCCAGCAACTAGGGATGAGAAATAGAAGCATACCAGGATTGGCCCACGGATCTGGCCACCTGAACTAGCCCCACAAGATGCCTTCTACCCAACGGTCATTTTTGATGTAGCATCTAGAATCAGATGTCTGGATAGGTTGTGGTGACCTTTGAATAGGCTCCAAACTGGGTTTTGGACTATGCTCCGTTCGTGGTCCGGAAACCTGCCTTCTGGAGGATGAACCTTTTGGCTGGTTTGCTGGCCTCTTCCTGTTTTCTGGCCAGAGGGAAATCGGTCACCAGAACCAAACCAGTAATCCCAGTCCTCCACCTCTCCATCCAAGCTCTCCTCTGTTGACTGTGTCTGAAGGAGTCCGCTCTGAGATGAAATTAACTAATTCTTACCTGAATATTAAAGACATGAGGCGTCATGGTTTCATTAACTGATTCGGGAATTTCATCTATGTCATCATAGAAGAAATCGAGATCGAAGGACGTTAGATCTTCCCATTTGAGGCAGCTTTTGCTTGCTCTATGTTGACAGGATGAAGCCTATGTTCAGCCGGCCCAAACCCAAGAGAGAGCGGCCCAAACCCAAGAGAGAGCGGCCCAGGGCCCACACGTGCGGGCGTGCGCATGCGAAAGCACTGGCCCAAGCCCAAATGGTGTGAGGGCGGATCGGTGCACATGATTTTCTATGGACCAGGCATGGTCCACCAGCGGTTCACCAGATCCGAGTGCCATCCAACAGTCGAGAACTCGCTTTACACACGATCGGACGGTTGATATCCTTCCTTACCATGTAAAGCCATGGTGGCCCACTCCATTGGTGCAATCGGATGGCTCTGCTTCTTTCTGATTTTGATCGAATGGCTGATGGCATTTTGTGTTTGATTTTGGGCTGATTTTGGGACCGTTGCAGTTATTTTTTGGACCATGCGATGCAGTTCCGATAGCAGACTTCGGAGTTTCAATTTAATAGTGAATCGGAGTCCTTTTTTGATGCAGTTTGGACCAATTTACTCTAGGTTACGAGCTCTATTTAAAGGGGGGCCTCAAGAAAGGTTGGAAGAAGCCTGAGAGCAGTGAGCATAGAGAAATCCGAGAGCAAAGAAAAAATAAGAGAGACCTTTCTAGAGAGGTGTGAAACTCCTTTGAGAGAACAAAAGGATATTTTTCTTTTGTAAAGAGAGTCTGTGTGAGCTTTTTATTCTCTTATCCAATTTTGTACTTCTGTATGCTGTGGATTATTTATAGAAGAATGTTGAAGAGGTCTTGCCTGTGGATCTAAGCTAACAATCAGGCCAAACCATATAAATCTGGTGTGCTTTCTTTTCTCTTATTTTTTTATTGCTTGATTATCTTTTTTATTTTATATTCTACGTTTGTTCTAGTTATCTTTCCTCTATAAAACGATCTTATTTCCACCGTGCTTGTATGCTGTGTGGATCAAGATATGCTCAATTATCCCACAGTCGGTACTTTTAATTTGGTATCAAAGCAAGGAGATACTTTTAGTAGCTGGTTTGATTTGAAACAATGGCAGACAAGGTGATGATAATAAAATATGAGATATCGAAGTTTGATGGATCAAACTTTGCACTTTGGAAGATGAAAATGCAGGCGGTATTGATCAAGGATGGTTATAAAATTATTTTACAAGAAAAAGAATACAAACCACAAGAGATGACGGATAGGCAATATGAGGAAAAAGACAAGCTGACAATGGTGAACCTCTATTTGGCATTGGATGATTCGGTATTGTTCAATATCGAGGCTAAGATTACTGCAAAAGAGGTTTAGAAAAAATTAAAGAATCTCTATGAAAGGAAGTCTTTAGTAAATAAAATCTATTTAAGATGGTAATTATATAATCTAAAGATAAAAGATGGGGGATCAGTTTAAGAGCACTTGGGTGTATTCAATTCTATTATAAGCAAGCTTGCGGCCCTAGATGTCAGAATTGATGATGAAGAGAAGGCTAGCATTCTACTTTGTTCTATGTCGGAGTCTTGGGATAACCTTATCATGAACTTGAGTCATGTTGAAATCCTTAAGATAGAGTCAGTTGTTACATCATTGCTTACAGAAGAGATGAGGTGAAAATCTAGTCAAGAAAGCTCTTCAGAGGAGGCCATGCTAGCATGGGACAGACCTTTCGAAAGGGAACATGGTGATTGAGAAAAGACAAGATCTAAATCTAAGGGCAAGAAGAAGGTGAAATGCTGGAATTGTAGAAAAATAGGGCATATAAAGAAAGATTGTTGAGCTAAAGGAGTTGATACAAAATCTAAATCGAAAAACTTCCAACGCAATGTAGTAGAAAGTGAAACTAGTTCAGCTACTTTAGATGATGGGGATGCATTAACGGCATTGGAGAGATCCAAGCTCGCACATCATTAGATTTTGGATTCGAAGACATCCTTTCACATGACTCTTTTTAGGGAGTGGTTTCATACATACAAATCATGGGATGAAGGAGTTATCTATTTGGAAAACAATACAACTTATCTTATGATTGGAGTGGAAGATGTTTAGATCAAGATGTTTGATGGTATAGTTCAGATAGTTTTCAATATATGGCATGTTCCTGCACTGCACAAGAGTCTACTGTCATTTAGAAAACTTTGTAAGCAAGGCTTAAAATTTATCGGAGAGAAAGATCAATTGAAGGTGTCCAAAGGGTGTTTGGTGGTGATAAAAAGAGTACAAATAGGTGGTCTTTATAAACTGATGGGTGAGACTCAGGTGGGAGAGGCAGCAGTAGCAAGTTCAAAGATAGTGTCTCTGATGGTTTGGCATCGATGTTTGGGATATATGAGTGAATGTGGGCTATAATTATTATCAAATAAGGAGCTTCTTCTAAGGTGCAAGTCAGCACCATTGGAATTTTGTACAGCACACCAGATTTATGTGGTTCGACCTAATTGCTGGCCTATGTCCACAGACAAAACCTCCTCAATATTCTTCTATTAATAATCCATGGTATAAAGAAGTATAAAATTGGAGAAGAAAATAAAATGCTCACATAGACTTTCTTTACAAAAAAAAATACCCTTTTGTTTTCTCAAAGGAGTCTCACGCTTCTTTAGAAAAATCTCTCTTATTTATTCTCTGCTCTCGGATTTCTCTGTGCTCACTGCTCTCAGGCTTCTTCCAACCTTTTTTGAGGCCTCCCCTTTAAATAGAGCTCGTAACTTGGAGTAAATTGGTCTAAACCACATCAAAAAAGGACTCTGATTCGCTATTGAATTGAAACTCCGAAGTCTATCATTGGATCTACATCACACAATCCAAAAAATGCCTAAAATGATCCTGAAATCAGCCCAAAATCAAATGCAAAATGTCATCAACCTTTTGATCAAAATTGGGAAGAAGCGAAGCCATCCGATCGTGCCAATGGAGTGGGCCACCACCACTTTACATGGTAAAGAAGGATATCAACCATCCAATCGTGTGTAAGGCGAGTTCTCGACCGTTGGATGGCGCTCGGATCTGGTGAACTGCCAGTGGACCATGCCTGATCCACAAAAAATCACGTGCATCGATCAGCCCTCGCACCGCTTGGGCTTGGGCCGGTGCTTTCGCGCACGCGCCTGTGCACACGGTTCTGGGCTGCTCTTTCTTGGGTCTGGGTCGACTGAACATGGGCTTCATCTTACCAATTCTTCTTCTTGAAGACATGTGCCAAACTCACAAGAATATCATCCTTGGAGGCCTTGCCAACCTCCTCACGTAGCTCCAAGACTGAGAGAAGCTTTACTCCAATTGAACTTCTCCCTAGTCACCAGCTTTGTCAACACATTTGCTGGATTTACATTAGTATGAATTTTCAATAATGAGACTAGACCATCATTAACCACATCTCTCACAAAGTGATAGCGAATATCAATATGCTTTGTTCGAGAGTGAAATGCTAGATTTTTCATCAAGTGCAACGTGCTTGACTATCACAATTTATCCTCATCACATCCTGCTTCACCTTGAAGTCTCTAAGAAGTCTCTTAAGCTAGACAACTTCTTTACATGCATGTGTCACTGTAATATATTCTACCTCTGTTGTTGATAATGCCACCACTGACTGAAGCTTAGACTCCCAGCTAATAGCACCGCTGTCCATGGAGAATATATAGCCTGTGGTAGATCTCCTTTTGTCCCGATCATCTGCAAAATCAGAATCAGCATATCCAATGCACTCCAAACCTGCTGAACCATAATAGAGTGAATGATCAGTCATCCCTCTAAAATATCGAAGAATCTACTTTACTGCTGTTCAATGGTCGCTACTTGGATTCACCATATACCTGCTCACAACTCCCACTGCTTGTGCTATGTTTGGTCTTGTGTATACTATGGCAAACGTAAAGCTTTCTATTGCTGATGAATATAGTACCCGAGCCATGTCAGTCTTTTCTACTTTCATGTTGGGTGATTGCTCTACTGACAGTTTCAACTGAATAGAAAATGGGATAGACACTGGCTTTGCATTCTGCATATTGAAGCACCGTAGAACTTTCTCCACAAATCTTTTTTGTGAAAGCCAGACCTTCCTATCCTTCCTCTTCCGTAGTACCTTTATCTCGAGTATTTGGTTCATAGCTCCTAAGTCCTTCATCTCAAACTCTCCAGTCAATTGAGTTTTTAGATATGATATTTGACTGCTGCTATTCCCTGCGATTATCATATTGTTGACATATAACAATAAGATACAGAAGCTCCCATTATCATAACCACAAAAATATGCATAATGATCTACCTCAAGTCGATCAAATCCCAAACTCACAATAAAGGAATTAAATCACTTGTACTAATACCTTGACATCTATTTGAGACCATACAATGATTTGTTCAGCCGACAAACCAACTCCTCCTTATCTTTGTAAATAAAACCTTCATGTTGTACTATATAAATCTTCTCATCTAAGTCATCATGCAAGAAAACCGTCTTTACATTCATCTGCTCGAGCTCTAAATTCATGACTGTCGTGATTATCAAAACAACCTGAATAGTAGTAAGACGAACCACCGATGAGAAGATCTAATCAAAATTAATTTCTGACTTCTGAGCATAACCCTTCACCATCAAACATGCTTTGAACCTCTTCACATTTTTATCTGTATCCTTCTTCACTTTATAAACCCACTGATATCTGATCGGACTCCTCTCGTCTGGCAGAACTACAAGCTCCCATGTCTTGCTCTTCCGAAGTAACTTCATCTCCTCCATAATACAATGCCACTTTTTAGCATTGGTAGACTCACATGTCTCCCTGTATGAAGTTGGCTCGTCTTCCTCTGCCAAAGCAACATAAGCACAAACATGATTAGCAGAAAGAATGAGAGAAGTGACATAGTCATCATACCTGGTAGGAGATCTAATGACCCTCCTAGGCCGCTTAGGCTCCATTGGTGGCTCTTCCAGTGAGATAGCATCATCCAGAGATTGCAGAGACTCTGCATCTGGTCCATCATGTTCTTTTCTCTTGTTTTTTTATTACTTGATTATCTCTCCTATTTTGCATTCTACGCTTGTTTTAGTTATTTTTCCTCTACAAAATGATCTTGTTTCCACTGTGCTTGTATGCTTTGTAGATCAAAGTGTGCTTGATTACCCATGGCTGACACTTTCATATGTGGTTGTCAAAAGCTTGACACAACCGTCACCACTGAATATGAGTTCCAACAGGCAAGTGGAAGATTAAGCAGACTTGCACTTATTGTGTACCTCAGATGATTTGGTACTCCTCCCTTCAATAGATCCCAGTGGTTAACTCGAAGCAAAAATTCATTGCCTCTGATTCTGCTCCCAATCATGAGCTCATGAACAACATCTCTCGAGGGACAGACCACAAAAAAAGAGCTAGGTTCTACAAGTTTTCTTGTGATCCAGGAGCTGGTAATATTAGCTTTCCATGCTAGGGCAGCTTGGACGTCATCTTCTTTTACTGTCCTTCCAAAAGCCTCAACATGTGCCACTCGCTACAAGTAGAACTCAGTTTCCTCCATCTTAGGGGAAATAGAGACAAAAGCTTTGCACACTCCAGATCTGTAGGATGGTGAAGTTGGTGGATCTGGGTGACGATAGACAGATGCCTTAGTGGAGGTTTGTTGCCTTCTCTATAGTGAATGCCTGGCCAGCATCGAGTTTGATATCAGTCTCCACTTCCCATTAGTTGGCCGTGGGGCTTTGCAGGAACTAGCTCGATGACCAAACTTTCTGCAACTAAAACATTTTATAGGGTTGTGACATGTTCTCTAGAATGGTCTTTGTCCCCATATCTGGAAACATGATCCAATGGGGAACGGCTCTGGATGGCGGTTGGTGATCGGTGAGCCACGTGTGGCCTACTTTGACTGATGAGGGGCTGTTGGCTGTGTTGGGAAAAGACAAAAGACAAGGAAGAGGAGGGTAGAACTAGTTCTCTACAATGAGAACTTTACAAAAAATAAAAGTTAACACGGCTTTTTGTTGAAAGGAAACTTTATTAAAAAAAATGCCCAGTCAAACTTGAATACAGTACCTCTTTTATAAGCATTCAGGTACCGACTTTCCCATCCATTACTGACTAACATTCCACTACAAGTCATGGCCTTCACACTCGGCAACATGACAGCCACTAACTCCACTAAATAACTAAATAACTAAATATATCATGAGAGATATGTACAAAGGCCACGTTCCTATTTTCTAATGCACTTTGAATCATCAGTGACCAATGTTCAACACTCCCCCTCGATTCAAAGTTGCATACACCAAGGAGTGATCTGAAGTAGAAATGCTTGTTATAAGGAAGTGACTTAGTAAAAATATCTGCAACCTATTCGTGTGTATTGCAGTACTTTAGCTCCACCAGTCCTTTAGCTACCAAATCACAAATAAAATGATGTCGAATGTCGATGTGCTTTGTTCTTCCATAAAAAGTTGGGTTCTTTGTCATTGCTATTGCTGCTTGATTGTCACACATTATATTAGTAGCTTCTTTTTGAGGTTGACAAAGATCTTCAAGTAGCCTTCTCAGCCATAAAGCTTGACAAGTTGAAGATGCTGCAGCCACGTATTCTACTTCAGAAGATGATAGAACTCCACGAAATAGCTTCCGATCTAAGAGTGAACACATTGCCAGAAGTGCTCCTTCTATCATCTACAAAACCTGCCCAATCACTTTCTGAAAATCCAAACAAGTTAAAATTAGTTATATGTGAATACCAAATTCCATAATTCATTGTCCCGGCGATGTAGCGTAATATTCGCTTAGCGGCTCCCAAATGATGCTTGGTTGGATTATGCATATATCTGGAAACAACACCAACAGAAAAGATGATATCTGGTCTAGTATGTGTCAAATAAATCAGGCCACCAATGAAACTTCTAAACAATTTTGCATGCCATTTTTGTACCATCTTCAAACCTCAACTTCTCATTTATGTTCATAGGAGTGGCTCCTTTTTGCAATCTAACATTTCAAACCTTTTCAGCAAATCTTTAGCATATTTCTCTTGTGATGCAAAAATTCTTTCTTCACTTTGCTTAATCTCAAAACCAAGAAAATAATGCAATAAGTCCAAATCTATCATCTCAAATTATCTCATCATGCTTCTTTTAAATTCTTGCACAAGAAAATTTGAAGAACCCATGTAAATCATATCATCAACATAAAGTCAAATTAAAAAAAAATCATTACTTTTTTTAAATAAAGTGCGGGTTCATTCTTACTTCTTGTAAATTTATTTTGATAAAAATATGAGTCAATCTTGATGTACCATGCTCTCGATGCCTGCTTCAATTCATAAAGAGCTTTCTTTAACTTGTATACCTTATCCTCCTTGCCATTAACTATGAATCCATTAGGCTGACAAACATAGACTTCCTCTTTTAATTCACCATTTAGAAAAGCAGACTTGACATCAAATTGATAAAGAGATAATTTTAATTGAGTAGCTAATGCCAGAATAGTTCTTACAGTTTCAAAACGAGCAACTGGGGAGAAAGTTTCTTGAAAATCAATACTTTGCTGTTGTACATACCCTTTTACTACCAACCAGATTTTGTATTTTTGGATGCTTCCATCTACATGATATTTAGTCTTAAAAATCCATTTCAAACCAATTGCATTTTTACCTTGAGGCAAGTCCACTAACTCCCATGTTTCATTTTTTTCAATAGCTGCTATCTCCTCTTTCATAGCACTGCACCATTTCTCCTCCTTTATTGCTTCATCAAAGCTTATTGGATCTAAAAGAAACAAGGCAAAATTACTAGTTTCATAAATTTCTGCTAATGATCTGAATTTTCGAGGGAGACTTTCATTAGAAGATTCTGAAGAAGTCGAGCAACTGCTACTTGATGAGATTGAAGGAGATGAATTTGTCAAAGGAGTGCTTGTACTTGCTGTAGTCGAGGAAGAAGTTGGATCTCTTAGTTTTTCATTAAGAACTTGAATTTCTGACTCTTCTGACTTGTCATTCCATTTCCAACTTGCATTCTCATCAAATATCACATTTTTGCTAATAACAACTTTACCACTAATTGGGTTGTATAATCGATATGCTTTGGATTGTGAACAATAACCAATAAAAATGCACTTTTCAGACTTCTCATCAAGCTTATGATGATTTTTAGAATTAATCAAAGTATATGCAATCGATCCAAAAATTTTCAAGTGGCTTACCCTTGGCTTTTTACCTTTCCAAGCTTCATATGGAGTCATATTGAGGACAACCTTGGTAGGAGAGATGTTTAGCAAGTATACTGCTGTTGCAACAGCTTCTGCCCAAAAAATATTTGGAAGATCCTTTCCTTTCAATAAACTTCTAGCCATTTCCATCACTGTGTGGTTCTTTCATTCTGCTACACCATTTTGCTCAGGTGTGTATGGTGTTGTAAGTTCCCTATAGATGCCATTTTCATCACAAAAATGATTAAATTCATTAGATAAAAACTCACCACCTCGGTCTGTACGAAGGGCCTTTAAAGAATAACCACTTTGCTTTTCAACCAATGCTTTAAACTTTCTAAAAGTTTCAAATGTTTCTGACTTGCATTTTAGAAAATAAACCCAACTCATGCGGCTATAGTCATCTGTGAACAATAAAAAATATCAACTCCCACTCAAGGTCTGAGTCCTCATAGGCCCACAAAGATTAGCATGTATAAGCTCAAGAGAACATCTTGCTCTCCATGCCTTTCCAATAGGAAATGGCTTTTTACATTGCTTTCCATATATGCACCCTGCACATACATTATCAAAAGAGTCAATCTTAGGCAATCTATTCACCATATCTTTTTGATTCAACAATTTCAAACCATTTATATTGAGATGTCCATATCTTAAATGCCACAAAAGTGATTCACTCTTCACATAAGCAGTCAATGCATGCCTATCAATACTTGAAATTTCAAGTGGGAACATTTTATTTTGTGTCATTTGAATATTAGCTATAATTTGATCTGAACTTTTCTATTTAATAACACATGAGGCATTATCAAATAAAATAGAGTACCCATTGGTAATTAACTGCCCAACACTTAGCAAGTTGTGTGCCAAACTAGGAACATAGAAAATATTATGAAGATACTTTACTTTACTATGGCTTGTTTTAACTGTAATTGTACCTTTTCTTTTGACTTGAACTTCCTTATCATCTCCAAGTCTAACCTGTATCTTCTATGATTCATCGAGATCTTGAAACATAAATCTTGCTCCAGACATATGGTTAGAACATCCGCTATCCAAAAACCAAATCTCATTTAATTCATCTTTAATATGATAACAAGCCATGAATAACTTTCTTCTTCTTTTTCTTCTGCATAACTGATATGCTTTTTTTTGTTCCAACAATTTGCCTCTATGTGCCCAAATTTCTTGCAATGATGGCATTGGATTCCATTCCGGTTGCCTTGATACTCATTGGATGATTGTCGGTGATCATCAAATCGCCCACGGCCTCGACCTCGACCTCGGCCACGAAATCCACCTTGGCCATGACCTCTTCCTGTGGCTCTATCGGACTTATCTTTGAGTGTAGAAGTCTCCCCCTTCACCTAAAATGCCTTCTCTTCGACTTTCTCAGTCGATCTATTCATTCTAGCATCATGAGCTTGCAAAGAACCCACTAATTCATCAAATGAAAAAACAGATAAGTCCTTAGATTCCTCAGTAGCAGCAGCAATATGATCATATTTTGGAGTTAAGCTTCTTGAAACTTTTGCAACTATTAATTCTTCATAAATCTTTTCACCATATGATTTTATTTGGCTAACAATAGATGTAACTCTGGATGAAAATTCTTGCAGCGATTCATTATTTCTCATGAATAAAGTTTCAAAATCCCGACGAAGAGACTGAAGTTTCATAGTAATTACCTTCGACGACCCCTGAAACTCTTTTTGCAATATTGTCCAAGCTTCTTTTGCAGTAGTTGCAGCAGCAATTCTTGAGAAGATGGACTTGTGAACTGCTTGTTGAATGAAAAACAGTGCCTTGGAATCCTTCTTTCTATTTTCTCTCAACTTTACTTCTTCATCTGTATCTGCATATCCATTCTCAACCAAATCCCAAAGGTCTTGTGACATAAATAAAGTCTTCATTTTAATGCTCCAAAATTCATAACATTCACCTTTAAAGATAGGAATTGAAGGTTGAGAAATGCTTACGGAGCTTCCAAAGGTTGCCATATTTCTACCCACCAACTTACCTCTTTACAACAATATTAGCCACAAATTTGACTTACAAGTCTTCAAGCTGCAACAGCACCAATCACTTGTCTTTTGTTTGCCCACAAGTAATTGCAACCTGGCTGCTTTGATACCAAAAATATTGGGAAAAGACAGAAGACAAGGAAGAGGAGGGTAGAATTAGTTCTCTACAATGAGAACTTTACAAAAAATAAAAGTTAACACGACTTTTTATTGAAAGGAGACTTCATTAAAAAAATGCCCAGTCAAACTTGAATACAGTACCTCTTTTATAGGCATTCATGGTACCAGACTTTCCCATCCATTACTAACTAACATTCCACTACAAGTCATGGCCTTCACACTCGGCAACATGACAGCCACTAACTCCACTAAATAACTAAATATATCATGAGAGATATGTACGAAGGCCACGTTCCAATTTTCTAGTGCACTTTGAATCACCAGTTACCCACGTTCAACAGGCTGTACTTTGGCTCCATATCGAAGTGCGTCTGCATAGGTTTGAAATTTATCCTCACTCCCTCCTCCTTGTGTTGCTTCTTTCAGTCGGCATTGTTGGTCTGCGCCATGCAGCGAGCCACTGTTGCCGACGGCGTTAATGTCAGGGAAGTTCCAGCCCGGTTGTGAAAAGGCTTGATGTACCCAGCGGCGCCCCTCGGCACTATTAATCACTTCAGTAGTCCTTTGATACTGTGCGGTGGTCGTTGGAAATAGTATAGATGGAACAGGTTTTCTAATCTGTGGGGATGGAGGAGCCGAGAGAGCGGGAAAACCTACTGGATTCGAAGGTTGGTTGGTCCTTTGGGTCGATGCACGAAGGAGTACCTCTTTGGCGGGTGCAAGTTCTGTGGTATTATTATCTGGAGAGATCCACCTTGGTGGTCCCGCGCTCTTTGCGACACTACGAACCGCTTGCTTTTGGTAAGAGGAATCTCTATTTTTCAGTAGGATTTCATTAGCTCCTGTGGCGATGGAGCATCCCCGCTGCCTCAAGAGGGTGGCCTGCAGTCTTGCTGATATGTGGGGAACCCCGTGTTTGGAAGCGCCCCTTTGCAGGTCTCCATGAACTCTTTGTAGTCGGAAGTGCTTCTATTCTTGTGCTAGATGCCTCGGGGGTAAGTCCCATCCTGTCAGTTAAGAAAGGACCGCCGAGGTTGCGAGTGATAGGAATATGGCGAGTGTGCAAATGGATTTTGGAACAGAAGTCTCCTATTCCTCCCATCGGAATCGCCAATGTTTCTCACTCTAGAAAACATCACTCTAGCCCTCTTCGAATCGCAAAACCCAACTCGAGAGCCTCTTATAAAGTTATGCAAGTTTGGACCTGACATCTTTCTTAGAAAGTTATATAAAGGCGAATATCTATTGTAAGAAAAAAAATTATCTTTATTTACTGGGAGGGAAATTAATGTCTAAATATAAGAATGGTTGGGTATTGAATCTTTCGTAATGATTTTGAATATAAAATAAGCACGAGAACAACCTCTTACGCTAGGGTTGCATTTGGTGCATCGCCAGGTAATTTTGGAAGGTAATCTGGATTACCTTCAAGATAAATTGCCACCATTAAATTATTGAAAAATATGTCCTAAAGTCAATCATCTAGGTTGTAGATGATTGTACTCTATACAAGTATATGAATTATAAAATGATAAATATTATCTGACAGATTCATCATAAGAAATATATCTTCCAAAATAGAACTCATCCTACAAAAATGATAAAGGAGGATTTATCATATGGTTCTTAAATTCTGCTCGTGACCAAATGATATAATTATTACAAAGATAATAATTGTATCAAGTGTAGGTCGTTGTATGTCATGCTGGTTGGTTGTCCCCTTAAGCAAGGTGTGTGGTGACACAGGTATGGCATATGGATGCTTTGTAGGAGTACATTTCACTGAGCGTGACCACTTTCGAAGCACTCTACTATTAAGGGTTGCTCTGATGGGATATGAGTATATATGTCCCTAGGATCTGAGGCTACCTCGGTGACTTGCAAGTAACTTACTGTGCTTTGGTGCCAGACTATCCAAATTTTTAATTCAGTGACAGAAGATTTCTGAATACAGTCAAGTACTTGTAAAGTCTGAGTATAAATCAAGATGGGATTGACCGCTCCAAGTAAAATTGGAGATGATGTATCATTGTATTTCAATTTAGCAAAATTTTAGCCAAAATAATCCTAGTGAGGAGTCACAAAATTTTTAAAGTTGAGACACAATGTGGACCACTCTTCCTGGGTTAACAGTTTAACCCTTAGTCGTCCTTGAGCAACAAGTGTCAAAGGGATGAATTATACGGTAACTATATCCACATGGGTTCTAGAGTATTGCTGGGCATATATTCGGCCTATCTGGACATCGGATCATTGCTAGATGGTTACATCGATTAGTACAATAATTATTTTTGTGCTACCGGCTTAGGATCGAACCTATGGGGTCACACACATAGAAGTACCTGTCTGGCTGATCGATGATTATGAATCATTGAATGATTTAATTATTAATTTGATTGATGATTAGTCCTATGTAAAGGTTGCAATAAATTATTTACTAATGATTGATAAATTAAAAAAATAATTAATTAACAATATGATTGTTAATTGGCTCAATTTGATTGAGTAATGGGGATTGAATTAGATTTAATTGAATTGAATTTAATTAGATTAGTTTTGGATTGATTGGATGCATCCCTATTGAATAATAGGATTTGTTTCAATTGATCTCAAGGATACAAATCAAATTCTAAGTTGAATAAGATTTAATTATTTTATATATATTTTGATTGGATCAAACTCTATTGGATAATAAGCTTGATTGGATCAAGCTAATTGCTTCAAAAATTGATTTTGATGATCATAAACTATTTGAGAGGACTACTAATGAGTTCTTATCCTTGAAGAATGTTTTAGTGATATTTTAGGTAATCCAAAATATTGAATTTGAAAAGCTCTATCAAGTGTGCCAAAATTGATGTTTCTGCAAGTTGAAGCTTTTTTTGAAGTCTTTTGGAAGTATCAAATTGATTTAAATTCATTTAAGAGCATTTGACAGTGTTCTGGTAAGTTTCAAACCTTAGATGTATGAAAAATCGGGTTAGAACAAAATGGGGTGACCCAACTGAGTCATCCTCTTCCATTAGGTAGCCGGCACGCTATGTTTTTGACTTGTGGCACGTAGTGGGATGACCCATGGGATAACCCCTGAGACTCTGAGAATAAAACAGAGAATCTATTTTTCAGACTGATCAAATGAGACGATCCATGGAACTTCCCAGTCACAGTGGGACGACCCATGGGATGTTCCATTCTGGGCGAACCTTGTAACAACTAGTTTTCAGCTCATTTTTGGTGCATTTAATGCATATTAAACACACTCCAATGGCTCTTAACCGACACTAAGACAATCTCAAGTCTAAATGAAAGCTATAAATACTCTCTAGAGGTGGAAAATCAATCAAGATTTATGCATTCAAGCTCACATTCGTGAAAGTGATAGAAATCCCTAAAAAGAGAGGAAAAAAGCAATCAATCAGCTCACCAACCACTCTCTAGCTACATTTAAGTGTGCCAATCATTTGAGAGCAAAAGTTTTTTTTCTTAAGTATTATATTTTTATTGCATTTATTGTACTCATTTAAGGGACTATTGTGCTGAAATTTCGGTACACTATTTACTTGCTATTGTATTTTGGGTTTTGAGTTTTGGAGGTTCTAAAACTCAGATAGGTTGATCTGAATCTGAAATCAGAGTGTGTGTGGGTTGGCTTATACCCAAAAAATAAGTATTCTAGCTTGGATAGTAAGGGTCAGTGTTATCTGACATTTTGTGTCTTGTAATCTTTTTAGTTGATTGAATTCTCAAATAGGAACTTAGGGAGTGGATATAGGTGCAAAGTTAGCACCGAACCACTATAAATCTCTTGTGTTTGTTATGCTTGTATCTCTTTATTCATTCATTATACTTTATACTTGCTTGCTTATCATTTGTGGTTGATTTCATTTTCTTAACTAATCAATTCACTCCACTCAGCAAATATAGCACATTACTTGAGTGTACTAATTACAAAATTTTAAAAAAGATCCAATTCACCCTCCCTCTTGGGCTCCATATTTAGAAAACAAGTGGTATCAGAGTCCGATGCTCTAGCTCTTGTTTGATTTAACCATCAAGAGTCAAAGATCTATGACAGCCTAATTTAGCACATCTTTAGCCGAGGAGCAATCCACAAATCGATCTTCACTTTTCAATGGGTCCAACTACACCTATTGAAAAGCTTGGATAAGAATTTTTATCTAAGCATTTGACTATGATATCTAGAATATCATAGTAAATGAACCGCACACACCCACTAAATTGATTGATGATGTGTCTCTCCCTAAGTCGGAAGGTGAATGGGATGAATTTGATAAGAAAATGGCTCAGCTCAATGCTAAAGCCATGAATGTCATATATTGCACCTTAGATGCAAATGAATTTAACCATATTTCTACTTGCAATTCAGCTTAAGAAATTTGGGATAGATTAGAAGTTACATATGAAGGCACAAACCAAGTAAAAGAGTCTAAAATTAATATGCTTGTGCATAACTATGAATTATTTAAAATGAAACCTGAAGAGTCTATAACACAAATGTTTACTCATTTTACTGACATCATAAACGGTCTAAAAAGTCTTGATAAGTGTTATTCTAATAGTAATCTTGTGAAAAAAGTGCTTAGGTCTCTATCAAGATCGTGGGAGGCAAAGGTCACTACAATTCAAGAAACCAAAAACTTAAACACTCTATCTTTGGAGGAGCTACTTGGATCCCTCATGACCCACGAGCTGACCATGAAGCAACATTCTGAAGAAGAAACTAGAAGAAAGAAGATAATTGCCCTCAAAATAATAGTGCAAGAAGAAGAAGATTCAGAAAAATTAAAAAACAGTGAAGAAGACGAGGACCTAGCATTAATCATCAGAAAATTCAGACATTTCATAAAGAAAAAAAGATAAGGGATCAAGAGAAAACCACCAGCTAAGGGGGAGCCAAGTAAAGAAAAAGAGTAGCTCATCATTAGCATTAATCACCAGAAAATTCAGACATTTCATAAAGAAAAGAAGATAAGGGATCAAGAGAAGACCACCAGCTAAGGGGGAGCCAAGTAAAGAAAAAAAGTAGCCCGTCATCTGTTATGAATGCAAGAAATCGGGCTACTTTAGATCGGACTATCCTTAGCTCAAGAAAGATCAGAAGAAGTTTAAAAAGAAAAAGACAATGATGGCTACAGGGAGTGATAGTAATGACTCCACCATAGATGAAGAATCCCATGAAGGAGCCAACCTATGCCTTATAGCACATGAAAATGCGATAACCCCTGAAACTCAAAATGAATTTTCTTATGATGAACTGCAAAAAGCTTTTCATGAACTTTTAAATGATCTAAAAAAATTAGGATTGAAAAATAAAAATCTGAATTTGAAAAACCAAAATATTAGCTAAAGAAAAAAAAGAAATAGACAGCAAAAACAAAGAATTAGAAATAAAGTATCAAACTCTATTGAAAGAAAAAGATGAAATTTCAAACTTAAACAAAACTCTTGTAAAGGAAAATTAGGATCTAAAGAAAGAAGTAATCAAATTAAAACCAATAGTTGATAGATTTACTCTAAGTTTAAATAAACTTTAAATAATTATTGATAGTCAAAGAGCTGTGTATGATAAAGCCGGACTTGACTATAATACTCTTAGAAAATAAAAATTTTTAAAAAATATTTTTGTTAATGCATCCATGAGCAAATTACCAAATATTACTTGTTTTAAATGTAGCAAAGTAGGACATAAAGCTTATACATGCTCATCAAATAATTTGCTGATACAAATGTTAAGAAAATATAGGTTCCAAAAGGAACCATTATAAATAACCCCAAAGGAACCAAGTTAGCTTGGGTACCTAAAGTTAAAACTTGACTTTATGTGTGCAGGTTGTCTTGCATCCCAAGCAACAAAATGAAAGTGGTATCTTGATAGTGGATGCCAAGACACATGATCGGTGATGAATTTTAATTCATCACATTGGAAGCTAAAAATAGAGGGATGGTCATCTTTGGAGATAATGGCAAAGAAAAAATCATCGACATTGGTAACATTAGTATCACTCCCTCTATTTGTATTGAAAATATGTTACTTATAGATGGTCTCAAGCATAACCTTTTAAGCATTAGTCAATTATGTGATAAAGGTTACAAAGTAGTTTTTGAATCATCTATGTGCATTATAACTAGTCCTTTTGATGATAGCACTAGATTCATTGGGTATAGGCATGGCAATATTTATATGGTTGATTTGGATAATCTTTTCATGCAAAACATGTAATGTCTTGTGGCCATGAATGCTAAAATCAATGAGACTAGTTGGCTTTGGCACTATAGGCTTGCACATATTAGTATGCACACACTATTTAAAATTATTAAAAAAGATTTGATTTTTGGTTTGCCAAAAATAAGTTTTGACAAAGATAAAATTTATGATGTATATCAATTAGGTAAACAAACAAGAGTTTTTTTTAAATCTAAGAATATTGTTTCAACTTCTAAATCTTTAAAATTTTTACATATGGATTTGTTTGGTCCTACAAGGATAACTAGTCTAGGAGGTAAAAGATATGATTTTATAATTATTGATGACTTTTTGCATTTTATTTGGGTCTTATTTTTAGCATCTAAAGATGAAGTATTTTTAATATTTTTTAAGTTTGTCGAAAAGTTTCAAATGAAAAAAGTTTACCAATTATTTCAATTCATAATGATCATGGCACTGAATTTGAAAACAAAGATCTTGAAAAATTTTATGATGAAAAAGGTATAGATCATAATTTTTTAGCACCTAGAATACCACAATAAAATAGAGTCGTAGAGAAAAAAAATAGAATCCTTAAAGAAATGGTCCGTACCATACTATGTGAGAGCAAGCTTCTAAAATATTTTTGGACAGAAGCAATCAACACAACATATTACATCTTAAACCATACTTTAATAAGACCAATTTTAAAGAAAACACCATATGAATTATAGAAAGGTAGAAAACCTAACATAGGATATTTTCATATTTTTGGTTGTCGTTGTTTTGTTTTAAATAAAGGCAAAGATAGCTTAGGTAAATTTGATGCTAAATCTGATGAAGGTATCTTTCTTGACTATTCCAGTTATAGCAAAGCTTTTAGAATTTTTAATAAAAGGACACTAGTAGTGGAAGAGTCAATTTATGTAGTTTTTGATGAAACTAGTGATCTTTCATTAAGAAAGAGAGAGGGTGTTGATGATACAGGTATCATAGAAGAAGGAATGAAAGAGCTCACCATCAATAACTCAAACGAGTGAAACAAAGAATAGTTGGAAGAAAAATATGAGGATGAGAGCATCAATGATCAAAACATTCAAGAACAACCTCAAGATACAAGTAATCTTTCAAGAGAATGGAGGTATTTCTATAATCACCTCAAAGAATTAATCATTGGTGATCCGACACAAGGGATAAGAACTAGATCCTCTCTTAGAGATATATATAATTATATAGCTTTAATTTCACACCTAGAATCTAAAATAATAGAAGAAGCTGAACAGGACCATAACTGGATAATTACTATGCAAGAAAAGCTAAATTAGTTTGAAAGAAACAATGTATGGACTCTTGTTGCTAGATCTAAAAATCATCCAATAATCAGAACAAAATGGGTATATAGGAATAAATTAGATAAAGATGATAATGTAATCAGAAATAAAGCAAGATTAGTTGCTAAAGGATATAATCAACAAGAAAGAATTGATTTTGATGAAATATTTGCACCTGTTGCTAGATTAGAAGCCATAAGAATGCTGCTTGCTTATGTATGTTTCATGAACTTTAAATTATTTCAAATGGATGTTAAAAGTACTTTTCTAAATAATTATATTGATGAAGAAGTATATGTAAAGCAACCTCTAGGTTTTGAAAATCATAAATATCCAGATCATGTATTTAAGTTAAACAAAGTATTGTATGGTTTAAAACAAACCTCTAGGGCTTGGTATGAAAGATTAAGTAAGTTCTCATTAGAAAATAGTTTTTCAAGAAGAAAAATAGATACAACTCTTTTTATAAAAAAGAAGATGAAGAAATTCTAGTTATACAAATATATGTTGATGATATTATATTTGGGTCTACTAATGAAGCTTTGTGCCAAGAATTTGCTAAGCTCATGTAGAGGAAGTTTGATATGAACATGATGGGAGAACTCACCTTCTTCCTCGGACTCCAGATCAAGCAAATGAAAGAAGAGATTTTCATTATCCAAAGTAAGTACATAAGAGAACTATTAAAAAAATTTAGAGTGGAGAGCTCCAAAAGTGTAAGTACTCCTATGACCTCTTCCTGTAAATTAGATAAAGATGAACATGATAAGAATGTTGATTCAAAGCTTTATAGAGGCATGATAGGCTCTTTGATATATCTTACTACCAGTAGACCTGATATAATGTTCAGTGTATGTATGTATGCTAGATTTCAATCAAATCCTATGGAATCTCACTTAAATGCTGTTAAAAGAAGTTTCAAATACTTAAAAGAAATATAAAATCTAAGACATTGGTTCTCTAAGCAATCTTCTATGGATTTAATAGGTTACTCAGATGCAGATTTTGCTGGATATATGTTAGATAGAAAAAGTACTAGTGAAACTTATCAATTTCTAGGAGTGAACTTAATCTCTTGATTTAGCAAAAAGTAAAATTCGGTGGCATTGTCTACGGTCGAGACCGAGTATATTACAGTTGGAAGTTACTATGCTCAAATCTTGTGGATTAAGAAATAGCTCATAGATTTTGAAATTGAACTTAAAAATATTTTCATAAGATGTGATAATACTAGTGCCATTAATTTAATCAAAAATCTAATCCAACACTCTAGGTCAAAACATACTAAAATTATACATCATTTTATAAGAGAACATGTTCAAAATAATGATGTAGCACTTGAATACATAAATACTAAAAAGCAATTAGCTAATATTTTCATTGAAGCATTAAATAAAAATAAATTTTATAAAATTAAAAGGAAATTGGGCATCTTAGATCCTTCTGCTTGATCTCCAATCATATTTTTACTCTCAAAATATATTCAAAATCTCTTGACTTCATCATCTTAATTTTGAAAGGCATCTATCTTTTTTTTTGAGATTATTTCAAGTCAATTAAAAAATCATCAGTGTTATTCATATATGATCTCAGATTTTTTTTTATTGAAATTTTCTATCAAAAATTATACCAAAATTTATTTGAACTCTACATGATCATCTCAAGTCGATACAAATATTTTCAATTTTTTTCTTTTGATTTTTTTCTCATTTTTGAATTATTCTTTCATCGCTTGATTTTTATCTTAGATGGGATGACCCATGGGGTGTCCCAATTGTTCAGGCAAATGGATTTTGTGTGAGCCGACCCCTTTAAATTTCTTTCTTAAAACCTAAGTGGGGCGACTCATTTGCTATGTTGCTTCCTCCTCTTCTCATCCCAAATCGAAACCCTTCTTCAAACTCTCCACCGGCCACAATCTCCTAAATCCATCCCCTTATCCACCCAAAAATCTTTGATTTCTACCTCAAAATCTAGAGTAAACACATCCTCTTGGCATATCTTTGATCAAAACCCTTTCCTTCTTGCTCTCCATCAAAATCTTAAGCCCTAATCTCCAAAATTCGAGACAATCACCTCAAAATCCCTTACTCCTCTTTTTTTTCTTCTATCCTTCACCCTCCACTATTCTCTTGATCGGTTCTCTAGCTCTCTTTGGAAGCTGAAGAAAGAAGAAAGAAGATGGGCTCAGGATCATTTTAGGGAGAGATGATGTTAAGGGATTCATGAAAATTGAGGCTAAAGATTTGAGTGTAGAGATGAGATTGCTCCACCACATGATTTTCAAGATTTGCTTTCCCAAAAGGGGTAGATATGATTTGATGACTGGTTGAGACATCTGTTTGATGCATCATGTAGTCTCTGAGTCTCCACTAAATTTGTTATTCCTGATGATTGATGCCATGAGGGAGGCTTTGAATAGATCCAAGGCTCCCTTGCCCTATAGAATGGCTTTGACAGTGATATTTAGGGAGTTTGGTGTGAGCTTTGAGGGGGAGGTTGTTTGTAGATTATTGAACACTGATACCTACAATGACCACTCCCTTCGACGTATGGGTTTTATTAGAGTGGATGGTCATTGGACCAAGGGCCGAGGAGCTGCAGTCAAGGAGGAGGAGGAGGAGCATGCTAAGGGGGAGGGTCCCTCATCACCACCTGAGCCCAGGTAGAGCCCTGATGTTCACTTTGTATCAGAGCCTGAGGCAGGATCCTCAGTCAGTGCACGCCCATCTACGAGCCGTGCCATGCCATCATCACTTAGATTGGGGAAGGATGAGATGGGACTATTAGCTGAGCGAGTAGCAGGTATTCTCTCCATCCAGCAGTAGCAGTTTCAGAAGCAGGTCCTTCAGCAGCTTCAGCAGTTTCAGCAACATCAGCAGCAGATTCTCCAGCAAATGCAGTAGCAGCAGTATCACCCACCTAAGCCGAGTTTTTTTTCTACCTCTTCTTCAGATCTCTTAGTCGTGCCACACATTTCTTCTTTGGTACAGCTATTGTCTGATCTGAGCTCCAGATTAGAGAGTATAGAGAGCTCTATACTCAAATTTAGTGACAGGATCTTTGATATTGAGAGAGAGATCAGACTGATACTAGATTCACTATTAGTAGGAGTGAACACATCGAGCAGCTCTTCACATTAGTTAGCTGATCTAGCTCGAGAGGTTAAGAAACTCCATAACTTGCTTCGATCGACACTTGAGCTAATCCAGATTGATATTAGAGACTTGAGGGACTTTGTTTCCTCTGATCTTGATGGGCTCAGAGTTTTAGTGAGAGGAGTCCTGTCCTAGTTAGATGCCATTAGGATTCAGCTTCAGTCCAGACCCTCCATATCCAGTGAGCCCACTTTTGTTCAGCCTATTGCCTTTCATCCTCTGACATCTTCTACTCGAACCAAACCATCCAGTTGAGGCCGAGGCTAATTCTATTTCGGTTGTTTTGATCTTGAGCTCGATGCCCATGCTCCCTGATCTGATCATTTTGTATTAGTAGTTTTAAGTTACATACTACTTAGTTGTTGTATTTTGTTTTAGTAGTTGAATGTATGAGAGGATTATGCTTATAGATATATATTATGACTTGATCATTGTAATGAATGAATGTATTTGACTCTTGTAACCTCTTATTTTGTTGTAATTAGTGTATGAGGTTATCTATTATCATTACTTTATATGGCCAACCTCTGTTTATATGTGAATGAATGAATGTCTATTATATTTAAAATTACTCTGATACCTGATGTACCACCATAGCTCATTAAAAATTTTACTCTCTCTAATCCATTTTTGATGATGTCAAAAAGGGAGAGAAGGTAGTCCATCTTGAATTTTTATGAATTTTTTTGAATTTTGCTCTGATACATCCATCTTTTGCTCTGATACATATCTCTTTACCTCTATTTTGATATTTTTACAAAATACTCTGATACATCTATTTTTAATTCCTGCTCTGATACCTTCATTTTTGTCTTAATACCAAAATGCTCTGATATATCTATTTTTGATTTTGCAAAATATTCTGATACATCTATTTTTGATTCTTACTCCGATTCCTTCATTTTTGACTTGATACTAAAATACTTTGATACATCTATTTTGATTTTGCAAAATGCTCTAATACATCTATTTTTGATTCTTGCTCTGATACTTTTATCTTTACTTTGATACCAAAATAAGAAAGAGAGAAAGAAAGATTCTTTTTATATACATATTGCTTTGATACTAAAAATAAGAAAGAGAAAAAAAAAATTTATGAACCATTTTTGTTTTGATAACAAATATAAATAAATTTTTTACAACTTGATCACTTTTTATATAAGAAAGAGAGAGAATTTTTTTTAAAATGGTCAAAATGGTTACTTTCATCTCTTTCATATAAGAAAGGGGAGAATTTTGCTGATTAGAAATAATTTTTAGAAAACCCTAATACCTTCACAAATAATTTTCAGCAAAATGATTTAAAACATTACAACTTGTTAAAAATATGTGTCTCATGATATTCTATACTTAATCTTTGGTATGTTCCTATAAGTACTTCACAAACTCAATCCCTTGAGCTTTATGGATCTTTTTTATGAAAACTCAAATATTTTATCATCATCAAAAAGAGGAAGATTGTTGCTTCAAAAATTAATTTTGATGATCACAAACTATTTGAAAAAATTACTAATGAGTTTTTTTATCCTTGAAGAATATTTTAGTGATGTTTTAGGTAGTCCAAAATATTGAGTTTGAAAAGCTCCATCAAGTATGCCAAAGTTGATGTTTCTGTAAGTTAAAGCCTTTTAGAAGTATCAAATTGATTTAAATTTATTTAAGAGTATTTAACAGTATTCTGATAAGTTTTGAATCTTAAATATATGAAAAATTAGGTTGGAATAAAATGGGATGACCCAACTGGGTCATCTCCTTCCATTGGGTAGCCTGCATGCTCTATTTTTGGCTTGTGGTATACAGTGGGATGATCCATGGGATGACCCTTGAGACCTTGAGACCAAAATAGAGAGTCTGTTTTTCAGACTGGTCAAATAAGGTGACCCATGGGACTCTCCAGTCGCAGTGCGACGACCCATGGAACATTCCATTCTGAGCGAACTTCGTAATGGCTAGTTTTCAGCCCATTTTGGTGTATTTAATCCACATTAAACATACTCCAACGGCTCTTAATTGACACTAAGACACTCTCAAGTCCAAATGGAGATTATAAATGCTCTCTAGAGATAAAAAATCAATCAAAATTTATGTATTCAAGCTCACATTCATGAAAGTGATAGAAATCTCTAACAAGAGAGAAAAAAAATAATCAATCAGCTCACCAACCACTCTCTACCTACATTCAAGTGTGCCAATCATTTGAGGGTGTTCAGTAAAAGCTTTTTTTCCTTAAGTATTATATTTTTTTTGCATTTATTATGCTTATTTAAGGGGCTATTGTGCTGAAATTTCTGTATACTATTCACTTGCTATTGTATTTTGGGTTTTGAGTTTTGGAAAGTTTTAAAACTCAGATAGGTTGATCAAAACTTAAAATCGAAGTGTGTGTGGGTTGGTTTGTATCCAAAAAATAAGTGTTCTTGTTTAGATAGCAAGGGTCGGTGTTATCTAACATTTTGTATTTTGTAATCCTTTTAGTGGATTGAATTCTCAAGTAGGGACTTGAGGAGTGGATGTAGATGCAAGTTTGGCACCGAACCACTATAAATCTCTTATGTTTGTTGTATTTATATCTTTTTATTCATTCATTATACTTTATACTTGCTTACTTATCATTTGTAGTTGATTTCATTTTTTTAGCTAATCAATTCACTATACTCAACAAGTATAGCACATTACTTGAGTGTCCTAATCATAAAATTTTAAAAAAGACTCAATTCACCCCTCCTCTTGGGCTCCATATTAGGCAACATAAATTTTATTATCAAATAGCTTCCCTGATATCCATCAAGAATCAATCTCTGGATCAATAGGATTTTAATCTAACTAATTCTAAAATTGATTGGAGCCTAATTTGTTTCATAATTGGGCTAGGACTC
This sequence comes from Elaeis guineensis, assembly GCF_000442705.2. NCBI lineage: Eukaryota > Viridiplantae > Streptophyta > Magnoliopsida > Arecales > Arecaceae > Elaeis > Elaeis guineensis. The sequence goes on along the minus strand of NC_026006.2, from coordinate 41,110,931 downwards.
AATTAGTTAGTTTGTTATAACTAATTCCTAAGTTAGTTAAGATTGGGTTCAAGAATTAGTTAGAATTTGATCAAGATCTTGAATTTTTTTTGGAATAGGACTAAACCCAAACCAACCCATGTGATATTAATTCTCCATGCCCCACACCTCTTCACGTAGAATTCCTAATACCCAAAAACTAGATGTGCGCCCCCTTCTCCTCTCTTCCATGTGTGAGGCATCCCTTCTCCTCTTTCTTGTCGCCCAAAAGAAATAAAGAAAGAAGGGTGCATCCAAGAGTTGGACGCCCCATATCTCATGCACCTTGTCTCTCCTCTTCTCCTCCCTTCTTGAAAAGATTTTTGTGAGAGTTTACTATTGGTTTTTGGGCATCAAAGAGGGCTTCTTCTACTAATTTTATAGCAAAAAATTAGAAAAAAAAGTTTTTTTCAAAGAGAGAAAAAGAAGGAAGAAGAAGGATCCTCTTTCTTGTGCGCAGCCTTGAAGAAGGAGTTTTTCTTTCAATTTTTTTTTATTTTTTTAAAATAAAAATTAAATTATATTTAATTTTTAATATAAAAATTTAGAAAAAAAATATTAAAAAAATTTGGTTGGATGTTTGGGACTTTCTAGAGTTCTAGAGTAAGGAAGAAGAAAGGTCTTCTTTCTTATGTGCAGCTTTGAAGGAGTTCTTCTTCTAGATTTTTTTTTTACTTTTTTTTAAGATAAAAATCAGATTAGATTTAATTTTTAAAATAAAAATTTAGATGAGAAATATTAAAAAAATTTGGTTGAGCGTTTGGGGTTTTCTGGAGTTCTAGATCAAGGAAAAAAAGGAAAAAGAAGAGAGAAGACCTGTTCTTCTCTTGGGTCTCTCTTTTAGATTCTTCTAGAACTCAAGATCTTATATAATTCTCAGTATGAAAAATTAGATTAGATCTAATTTTTATCATAAAAATCAGAGAAAAAATTTTTCTCAAAGGCATGAAAGAAAGAGAGAAAAGTTCTCTCTTATGCATGAAAAAATTGAGGAGAAAGGATTCTTCTCTTGATTTTTATTATAGAGATCATTTGTATGGATCCAGAAAGAAAAGAAGAGGATCTCCTTATTCTTCATCTTCATCATGTTCCTCTTAGATCAGCCAAAGGATGGTGTCTTTGTGAGCTAGCACTCTCGAGGAGATCGATTAGCATAAGGGCTTCGTGTGGATACACATAGAGGCCGGATACATGTACGGCTGCCTGGCATCATGAAGAACCAACTATCATAGATTTTGGATGTGGTGATCTACTACCCATGCTTAGGTATAAAGTTTTGAATTCAATTAATATTTAGATATGATCTAAATATAAAATAAATATGATCTATACTTACTAAATTTTAGATTTCAGATGTGCATACACGCATATTAGTTCATGTCATAGATCTTGTATAATGATTTTAGATTTGATCTATGCATGTATTATAAATTAAATTACTTAATTTATGTATATTCTACTATAAATTTTTAAAAATACATACACATCACCCACCACGCTTTCCTTCAAATAGTATCAGAGCGAAGGTTCGTTATGACATGAACATATATGCATGTAGAGTTAAAATCTAGATTTAGCAATGCATGAGATGTATTATGATCTGATTTTAGATATGATCTAATATAAAAATCAGATCTGATATAATTTAAATTTGATCTAAATTTTTGCATATATGATATGTGAATTAGATTAGATATTTTAAGTAGCAAAGTACTCGGATTGGATAATCACCAAGCCGTCCAGTCATAGGAGCAAGTAGGGTTACATGACCCTCTCTTCCCATTCAATGGGATGCTCTTCATGATGTGCAGGGGTGCCATTGTGAGATCCCATAAGGAAGAAAGCGAAAGGAAGAACTTACTTTTCTACAAAGCCATAAATGTTGAAATCCTAGGATTTGTTGTATGTGATACAAAGCATGAATTGTATGAAAAATAAAATATCTAATCTACATGATTAAAATTATTTTAATCATAAAAATAAAATTTAAAATAATAAAATATTTAGATATGATCTAAAGATTATTATTTTTTAAATTATTAGATCCATAAAATGAGTTAGTTATAGGGATAACTAGATCATAGCCTCCCATCGAGGTGAATGATAATGGGTCCATTACTTCAGATTGACATTGCAGGCGCCATTTGTCTAATATTTTCTCTGAATGATGGAATTATCATTCATCATATGATGACTCTGTTGAACTATCTGATGGTGGTTAGGTTGATCGAGCCATCCTCGAGCCTGATCATTCTTTGGCTAGTATCACTGAGTAGGTTCATGTTAATGGTTGGACCTAATCAGAACTTTCAGTGGAGGTCCATCGTCTACTGAAATAAAATCTGGGATGAAATTAAATACTAAAAATTATTTGAAAAATAATTGGTTGAGAACCTACCCATAAATGCATATGGGTTGACCGAGCCATCCTCGGGCTTATATGCAATCTGTATGGATTCTAGTACCCACTAAGAAATTAAGATAATTTTTTAAATTGAAGGTAGAGGCTACCAATTTATATAAAATAGTAAGAGAATCTTTAGACTAAAATTCAAGTCTTTAGGCTTAAAATATTTCATATACTTATAGGTTAATTGTTCTTTTTTCAGAAATGACTAGAATATTGTCACTTTGTTCATTGTTAAACAGGGACAACATTATCAAATCTAACTTTGATAGCTAGTATTAGAAGTTGAATATAGTTTTTTAGCGAATTGATCAAAAAGTCTCAAGCTAATCCAAATAGGCTTAAAAGAGAAATCAGTAAATCGTTGCTGGTCAAGATGTTATGTGATAACTCCTTGAAGTTTCTCTATTGGTAATACTACTACCTGGGTATGGGATACTGACAGTGCAAGTTATATTTGTAAATAGTTGCAAAAGACTTCAAGATAGCAGAAGGTTTGAAAATAACAAGAGTCTCCTGAATGTAAGACATGGAAGTCTGTTCCAGTCTTAGCATCAGAAATCGTTGAGCTTGTTTTCAATTCTGAAGATGTCATTTTAAGTGATTGTCACTATTGTCCAATCTTATTGATGGTGTCAATAAGAATGATTATTGTGATATCATTGTGAATGATACTGCAATAATGAGTGGACAATTGAAAATGACATAAACTCATTACCATAGCCTATTAGTGTAAAGTACATATTTAACTAGCATCCTAGATTAGACAATATCGTTGAAGCCTACTTTGGGTATAGTTGACTTATTCATCTTTTATTGAAAATGGTGAACGAGCCAATAATATTTTGAGTTTCATACATATTGATGTATTTGCACTCATGAACATAAGTGCTACAAGAGAGCTTTACTACTTCATTAAAATCTCTGACGACCTATCTTGACATGGATGCATTTTGCTTATGAAGCATAAATCTGAGTCAATTGAAATGTTCAAACAATTCTATAATGAGGTAGAAAAATAAACTACAAAGAGTATTATAACTCATCAGTTAGACTGATGAAGTGAATACTCTTACAGTAAGTTTTTGACATGTCTTGGAGAAAATTAGATTCTCTTTTAATGGACCTCTCTTGGAACATCACTATTTAAAAGGGTGTCTGAAAAGAAAAATTGAACTTTGTTAGACATAGTTTGGTCCACTGTGGGGTTTGCTGGTCTACCTGAGGTTATGCTTTAGAGACTACTTGATATGTGCTCAAGAACATTCAGAGCAAATCGATCACCAAAACTCTATATGGGATATGGACTTGGGTAATTCGATAATCTCTTACTTTAATGTTTGGAGTATCGAACTTATGTGCAATTTACTAACCGACTAGCTTAGATCTTGATTTGATAAATATTATATTAAGGATATTTTTTCTACCTTCTTATTGGACATGAGATGTTCATGAATCTTAAGGTATTCTTTTTGAAAAAGAAGTTTCTTGATGAAGGAACTGATGCCATTAAGAGCAAGCTTGGTGAAGCTTGATAGGTAGAGGAACCAACTCTAACACAAACCAATAGAACTAAAGTTGATTAGATCAAATTTGGAGCCCGATGTAAAGGCATCTCTGAGTAGATACGATAGAGTACCATGTTAGCTGAACAGATAGTTCGATTTCTAAGTTCGGAAAGAAGATTTGATCTCCCATACAGATGCTGTATAGGGATCTAACTTTGAGAAGTAGCTTGGAGCCATTAAATCTGAAATAAAATCTATCAAGATTGATGATGTATGGACATTCATTGATTTACCTGAAGGGATAAGACCCATAGGGTGTGAGTGGATTTCAGATGGATAAGAGGTGCAGACGAAAAGGTAGAGACCTATTAATTCTATCCGATTGTCAAAGGATTTTATCAAAGTTATAGTGTTGACTATGATGAGATATTTTTCTTATAGCAATCCTCAAGTCCATTCGGATTAAATTAAACTTCTCAAAATTAGAATATACATTTTGAACGTATGGCTTCATTGAGAACGAAGAAGAATCCTTTATATACAAAGGGGCTAATAGTTCTGTAGAAATATTCTTTATGTTGTTTAGATGAAATTCTCTTAATTGAAAATGACATCTCTACATTGCAGAGAATAAAAGTTTGGTTGTCATCTCTGTTCTCCATAAAGGTTTGGAAGGTTATGAGAACCATCCTTAAATATTTATGAAACACTAAGGACTAATGGCTCATTTATGGAGAATCTGACTTAAAATCTGTGGAATACTGTTTTCAGTTTCTAGTTGGATGGGAATGATAAAGTTGTATCGGATTGTATTTTTATCCTAAAAAGATGAGTGACATATTGGAAAGGTTCCATATAGTATTTAGTAGTCAGTTTTATTTGCAATACGGAGTTCTTTACGATATTTGATATTGGTAAAGAAGTTGTTTGGTTATGAAAGTTCATCAACGAGCATGGAGTGGCACCCTTCATTGATGGTCCAGTCTTTCTATATCGACAGCAATACTGGAGCCATAGCTTAAGCTGAAGAATTGATATTTCATCTAAGAACCAAACACTTCTGCATTACAATTAACTTGTTCGATAAGATCAAAATAAAGTCGACTTTAGGAAGATTGACTGAAAGGAGAACTTGACCAGCCCATTGACTACAACAATCGGATCTAATGAGTTCGATGATCTAAAATGAAAGATGGGTATTTGATACCAATATGATTGGCTTTAGTCCAAGTGGAAGTTGTTGAAAAATATATCCTAAAGTCAATCATCTATGTTGTAGATGATTGTGCTTCATACAAGTATATAAATTATAAAATAATAAATATTATTTGGCAGATTCATCATAAGAAATATATTTTTCAAAATTGAACTCATATGTTATGATAAAGTCCTTAGAATTACTACCAAAATGATAAAAAAAGATTTATTATGTGGTTCTTAAATCCTGCTCATGACCAAATGATACAATTATTACAAGGATGATAATTGTATCAAGTGTAGGTCATTGTATGCCATATTGGTTGGTTGTCCTCTTAACCAGGACTTGTAGTGACACGGGTATGACATATGGGTGCTTTGTAGGAGTACATTTCACTGAGCGTGACCACTTCTAGAGCACTCTGCTATCAAGGATTACTCTGATAGGATATGGGTATATATGTCCCTTGGACCTGAGGCTACCTCGATGACTTGTAAGCAATTCACTGTGCTTTGGTGTCAGACTATCTGAATTTTTAATTCGATGATGAAAGATTTATGGGTAAAGTCAAGTACTTGTGAAGTCTGAGTGTGAGTCAACATGAAATTGACCGCTCTAAGTAAAATTGTAGATGATGCATCACTGTGTTTCAATTTAGCAAAATTTTGACCCAAGTAATCCTAGTGAGGAGTCACAGAATTTTTAAGGTTGAGACACAATATGGACCATTCTTCCTGGATTGACAGTTTAACCCTTAGTCATTCTTGAGCATCAAGTATCAAAAAGATGAATTATATGGTAACTATATTCATATGGGTTATAGAGTGTTGCTGGGCATACATTCGGCCTATCCGGACGTCGGATCCCATTGCTAGATGGTTACATCAATTAGTATAGGAATTGTTCTTATGCTACCGACTTAGGTTCGAATCTATAGGGTCACACATATAGAAGTACTTATCTGATCAAATGGCTGATCGACGATTATGAATCATTGAAGGATTTAATTATCAATTTGATTGATGATTAGTCCTATGCAAAGGTTACAATAAATTATTTACTAATGGTTAATAAATTAGAAGAATAATTAATTAATAATATGATTGTTAATTGGCTCAATTTGATTGAGCAATGGAGATTGAATTAGATCTAATTGAATTAGATTTAATTAGATTGATTTTGGATTGATTGGATGCATCCCTATTGAATAATAGGGCTTGTTCCAATCAATCTTAGGAATGCAAATCAAATTCTAAATTGAATAGGATTTAATTATTTTATATATGTTTTGAATATTGGATCAAATCTTATTGGATAATAGGCTTGATTGGATCAAGTTCTATTATCAAATAGCTTCCCTGATATCCATCAAGATCAATCCCTGGATCAATGAGGTTTTAATCTAACTAATTTCAAAATCGATTGGAGCCTAATTTATTTCATAATTGGGCTAGGATCTAATTAGTTAGTTTATTATAACTAATTCCTAAGTTAGTTAAGATTGAGTCCAAGAATTAGTTAGAATTTGATCAAGATCTTGAATCTTATTTGGAATAGGACTAAATTCAAACCAACCTATGTGATATTAATTCTCCATGCCCCACACCTCTTCACATGGAATTCCTAATGCCCAAAAACTAGATGTGTGCCCCCTTCTCCTCTGTTCCATGCATGAGGCATCCCTTCTCCTCTTTCTTGTTGCCCAAAAGAAATAAAGGAAGAAGGGGGCATCCAAGAGTTGGACGCCCCATATCTCATGCACCTTGTCTCTCCTCTTCTCCTCCCTTCTTGAAAGAATTTTTGTGAGAGTTTGCTGCTGATTTTTAGATATTAAAGAGGGCTTCTTCTGCTGATTTTACAGTAAAAAATTAGAAAAAAAAATTCTTTCCAAAGAGAGAAAGAGAAGGAAGAAGAAGGATCCTCTTTCTTGTGCACAGCCTTGAAGAAGAAGGAGTTCTTCTTTCAATTTTTTTTTAAATTTTTTTTAAGATAAAAAATTAGATTAAATCTGATTTTAACATGAATATTTAGGAAAAAAATATCAAAAAAATCTGGTTGGACGTTTGGAGCTTTCTAGAGTTTTAGATCAAGGAAGAAGAAGGGTCTTCTTTCTTGTGTGCAGCCTTGAAGAAGGAGTTCTTCATTCAGATTTTTTTTTACTTTTCTCCAAGATAAAAAAAGATTAGATCTAATTTTCAATATGAGAATTTAAAGGAGAAATATCAAAAAAAATTAGTTGAGCATTTGGGGTATCCTAGAGTTCTAGATCAAGGAGAAAAAGAGAGAAGAAGAGAGAAGAATGATTCTTCTCTTGGATCTCTCCTTTGGATTCTTCTAGAGCTCAAGATCTCATATGATTCTCAGTATAAAAAAATAAATTAGATTTGATTTTTATCATGAAAATCAGAGAAAAAAATTTTTCTCAAAGGTGTGAAAGGAAGAGAGAAAGGTTCTCTCTTATGCATGAAAAAATTGAGAAGAAAGGATTCTTCTCTTGATCTCTATTATAAAGATCAGATGCATGGATCCAGAAAGAAAAGGAGAGGGTCTCCTTATTCTTTATCTTCATCATGTTCCTCTTAGATCAGTCAAAGGATGGTGTCTTCGCGAGCTAGCACTCTCGAGGAGATTGATCAGTACAAGGATTTCATGTGGATATCCGTAGAGACCGGACGTATGTGCGGCTGTCAGGCATCATGAAGAATCAACTATCACGGATTTTGGATGCAGTGATCTACTACCCATGCTCAGATATGAAGTTTTAAATTTAATTAATATTTAGATATGATCTAAATATAAAATAGATATAATCTATACTTGTTGAATTTTAGATTTCAGATGTGTATACACGCATATTAATTTATATCATAGATCCTGTATGGTGATTTTAGATTTGATCTATGCATGCATTATAGATTAAATTATTTAATCTATGTATATTTCGCTGTAAATTTTTAAAAATGCATGCACATCACCCACCATGCTTCCTTTTATAAATTGCCAGTAATATTGATTACTGTGTTTGGTACATGTAGGTAATGTTACAGTAAAATTACTAAAAATCTTAATTGACATGTTTGGTATAACAATCAGATTATTGGTAATATGAAATCAAATTTTTAAAATACCCCCTTAACCTTATAATAATAATAATAAAATAAAATAAAATATTATATTATATTATTATATATAATGATATTTATATAATAATTATAATATAATATAATATATTTTAATATAATATATTTTAATAATTATAATTTAATATAGTATATTATAATATAATATATTTTAATATAGTATATTATAATATATAAATCTTTTCCTTTGGAAGAGCACACCTTTACATGCTTATTTTTTCACAGTGGGTATCCTTAATTTGTATGTTTTTGCAAAACATCTAACCAAACCAAACTATACAGCCAGAATTATGAGAAACAGGCAATATTTAGTATAAAGATAAGGTTGCATTTTATATTATACTATATTAAAATATCTTATATTATAATAATTATATAAATATCATTATATATAATAATATAATATAATATATTATATTATTATTATTATTATAAGATTAAGAGAGTATTTTAGAAATTTGATTTTATATTGCCAATAATCTGATTGTCATACCAAATATGTCAATCAAGATTTTTAGTAATTTTATTGTAACATAACCTACATGTATCAAATATAGTAATCAACATTATTGGCAATTTAATGATGGCAATCTATCTTGAAGGTAATCCAGATTACCTTTCAAGATTGCCTGGTGATGCACCAAACGCAACCTTATCTCTTCTCTATGTCATCAACGACAATGGCAGAATGTAGGAGGGGCCAGAAAATAGAACATCTTTTCCTCCAAAATCATTTAAGCGAAGAAGCATCAAATTGAGACTTTTGCCACCAATCTGCCCAGAAACCTCATATATCCACTCGTTCCACCTTAAAAATCTCCTCTTCGAAGTACATGCAGAGAGGGAGAAAAAAAAAAAAAAAAGCCTAGTATATTGTATATATGGAGATGCTCACTCTGCTATTGGATGCTCAGTGATCCAATCCTTCAACTCTCTGCAACACCGCACCACCTTGAGAAAGCGCTACAGGAGGGAGAACCAACAACCCTGTGCTCTTAAATACGTGAAGACGCACACACACTCGCATATATATATATATATATATATATATATATATATATATATATATATATATATATATATATGGCAATTTGTTTATTTACGGTAATTTGTGATAGATTTATTTAAGACTCCAATTAGAATTATAATAACCAAACATGGAAGGACAGACTGTATTTCGTTAACTATGGAAATGAGTTTAATGAACTTTTCTATGTTTAAACTTCTCATGATGCCCGAAAACCAACATACCATATTCAATTATTATAATTCTACTAGGAGTCTTCAATAAAACTATCATATAGTACCATAAATAAGTAAATTGCCCGTTATATATATATATATATATATATATATATATATATATATATATATATATATATATGTCTTCAACTCTTTTAAGAGCACGGGTTTATTTGTTCTCCCTCTGTATTGTTTTCTCAAGGTAGTGTTGCAAAGGGTTGAAGAATTGGATTGCTGAGTATCCAACAACAGAGTAAGCGTCTTCATACACATAATAGAATAGGCCTAGAGAGATTTTTAAGATGGAACGAGTGGATTCATGTAGTTTTTGGGCAGACTGGGGGCAGAAATCTCAATTTGAGGCTTTCTTCCCACTATTTCATATAAAAGAAATGATTTTGAGGGAAAAGATGGTTCTGTTTTCTGCCTCCTCCTGTATTCTGCTATTGCCATCTATGACAGAGAAAAAAAATCCTATCTTTATGCTAAACATTGCCTATTTCTCATAATTCTGGCTAAATATAGTTCGCTTTGGTTGTGGTTGTGCTAAAAGGATATAAAGGATGCCCACTATGAACATATAGGGTCTGTAATGGTGGGCTTTTCCAAAGGAAAAGACTTATTATTGGGTTCTTGTTTGATATATCTACATGTTTTTTCGTGCATATATGATATTCTGTCACTTCTTTTAGGTGCGTTTATTCCCTTTCTCCTTCTAGCACAGGAGGTTGTTCTCATACTTTTTTATCTGGATGGAAAGCTGATCCTTCAAATCTTAAGGTTACATCACAGTTATTTATAACATAGCTTTGGAAAAGAACAGGATAAGCCATGTAATTATGTAAAGCGGAATAACTTGTAAAGTTTTTATTCTTCTTCCTCGTTTTTATTGTCTCTATTTCCCACTTCTTGTTCTTCTTCTTCTTGCATTGGTGGTGGTGATCGTGGTGTTATGTTTCTATATTTTAGATAAAAGCCTCATTGCTCTGCCAGATCTGTTATCACTACTGCTTTCATTGAACATTTGCTTGGCTTATTTTTTGTCACACAAGCTTGTTAAGCTCTGCTCAGAAAACATATTTATAATTTCAGCAATCCATGCAGTGCTGTTGTTTTATGTAACAACTGTTGTTGCTTTCATATTTGTCTAGAAAGAATGTTCACTTTCTTTTTAATCTTCTCTTCCTTTTGTTTGGTATTTGAAGAGACAAGCAATCAACAATGGACGTGTTATAGCCCAAACCAAGCCCAATCCAGCCAGACCCAAGCCCATTCAAAAAAAAAAAAAAAAAAAAAAAAGAGGAAAAACCGGGAAGAAGACTCCCGATAGGAGTCTTCTTCTCCGGCGAGATCCGAGCAAATTAGGAGTCCTAGGACCTCTCGAAGTCCTAGGACCCTCTATAAGAAGACCTCCTCTTTTCATAGAAACCCAACATCGGCCCCCTTCCTCTCTCTTTCTCCTTGTTTTTCCGATCGGAGCCACGGACACCGTTTTGATTCTCGCCGTGATTGCCCGCCGGTGGGGTCACTGGAGGTCGAGGTGAGTTTTCGTCTTCTTCCCCTCTTCCTTCCCCTTCCTCCCGTGCCCTTGTGCGCGGCTGCCGGCGACGGGAGTCATCGATTTTCGGTCGAGAAAATGGACCTCTATTTTGATCTCTTTTTCCCGTGGATTTTTCGGCGCCGGCGATCGCAATCGACCGCCGGCCATACCTCTCTGTGACCGGGGGAATGGCCCCCCTCTGCCGCCGGCCTCCGCCGCGGCGGCCGTGGCCTGAACGACCCGGCACAAGGAGGGGACCGCCGGTCCCCTGTTCGGCCTGGAAGAAGCCCAAGAAGAAAAAAAAAAAAAGAAAAGAGAAAGAAGAAGAAAAAGAGAAAAAGAAAAGAAAAGAAAAAGAAGAAAAAGAGAAAAAGAAAAGGAAAGAAAAAAAAGAAGAAAAAAAGAAAAAGAAAATAAAATAAAATAAAATAAAAATAAAAAAAAATATATATATATATTTATATATATATATATAAATAAATAAATAAGAAAATAATAATAATAAAAAAAATGATGAGAGAGAGAGTTTCTCTCTCTTCTCTCAGTCTGAACCCTGACTTTCTCTCTCTGAAATTGGACTTTCTCTCTCTACTTTCTCTCTCTAGAATTTTTTCTCTCTAGATTGTTTCTCTCTCTTGATGGATTTCTCTCTCTCTAAAGTTATTCCTCTAGGATTAGCGTAGTGGAAGGCTTCATCTGATGATTTTGATCGAGTTTAAGGAAGAGTCTGATTTTAAGTGAGATTTTGATTTGGGATCTGTTTAGATTGAATTTTGAATTAAAATTAATGTAAAAATATAATTTTGGATAATAGGCACGGAAGAATCTCCTAGAAGTTAGTCGATCTGTTCATTTAGTGCTCTGTGAAAGGTAAGTAATGAATCATCTTCTCGAGATATTCTATATTTATTCTGAAAATAAATAATTATTCTCTGAAATTATGCATGATTTATGAAATTATGTTTTGAAAGAAAAGTGCTTTTGAAATGTTATGGTATGTCGATTTATGCGCATGTTCAGTGAAAAATTATGATATATTATGATACAAAGTGTTTGATACAGATTGGATTTATGCTCTCAGCCTAACTATGTTTCAGTGGGCTCCGCCAATGAGGATTATACGTTGGTACTCAGTGGACCCTGCCAGTGGGGGTTGTGCGCTGGTGTTTGTGGACCTTGCCAGTGGGGGTTGTGCGCTGGTATTTGTGGACCCTGCCAGTGGGGGTTGTGCGCTGGTATTCTATGGACTCCGCCAATGGGGGTTAAACGTTGGTCATAGTCAAGACTGTTGAGTTACGAGTGTTTTGAATCGAATCGAATTTATGATTATATTATATGTGAATATTTGAAAATATTTGATTTGTATTAAATCAGCATGAAATATACTCTTATGTTTATTTGCAGCATTATTCTTGAAAATTATATAATATCTGAAATATCTAGTTGAGATATTTGTTACTTACTGGGCTGTCTAGCTCATTACCTTTCTTTCTATTTTTCAGATTCAGATAATTAATTTTGAGCATGGGACGAAATATTGGGACAGAGCTTTTAGAAGCGAGATTAGCATTGTCAATTTCATTGAATTTAGATCTATTGTTTTTATTTTTTTAGCAAAAAAAAATTTATTGGATGTAAGACATTTGATTTAATTACTTGAATTACAGTTGAATAATAATTATTTGAATTTATTCCGCTGTGATGCATTGATATCGTGATGAGATGCCTTGCATGCTTATGGAGAGAGTTCTTCATAAGTATGTGGCAGTTGCCACGACCCTCGATTCACAATCTCGGGTCGGGGGCGTGACAGGACGTCACCGAAAATACAAAAATTTTGCTCGGCCGAATCCAAGATCTCGAGCTGGGGAATGCCACCAAGATCATCGGCTACCTTCTTTTGAAGCATAGCCATCAAGAAATCATGGAGTATGCCTGTGGAACTAATATGTAGATTCTTGATCTGATCAATGAAGCCAAAGCTTATCTCTTATCATCTTCGAAGCCCCACACTTTGAATCCTATGCATGCTCTTCCTGATTAGCCAATCGAACCACCCGTCAACAATTTTGACCTTCTGCCTCCATATGCTGACTTTATTGGAGACTTCCATCGCCATGGAGAGTTTATCAGCTTCAGTGAACAGTTAAATGCTGCAAACCTCTTGGGGCTCAATTCATCCGGCAGTGATCACTACCCGGAGGCAGCACCAGGTGGAGGTGTGCAAGAATTCTCTATCAAGCCTTGTCATTTTTTAAATATGGGTTACTGTGAGAATGGAATGAGCTGTAGGTTCTCTCTTGGTCAGATCATGTCTAATGGATTATCCTGTAACCATATTGCAGATATTAATGAGTTAAGTAATCAAGACCAGGCCATTCAGCCTGGGCCACTGGAGGAGATAGAAATGGAGATCATGGAGCTCTTAAAATCAAGGAGGGGGTTGCCTGTTTCTTTAGCCGCATTACCCATATTGTATCTTGAAAAGTATGGGAAGTTGCTTCAGCCTGAGAGGTACCTTAGTGACAGCCAGCGGCATGTGAATGCTACTTTCAGCTTGATACGGTTGCTTGCTCAACTGAAAAGTATTCGGCTTACAGATAGGTACTTCTTTGCTCTCTCATGGTTGTTTCTTAGTACTTCTGCATGTGTGAGGTATTATTTGCTTCTTAGTACTTCTGCATTTGTGAGATATTATTTGCTTGGGCTTTGGCTGTCTTTGCACTTCAGTGGATCTTGGCTATTTTGAGCCTCACAGTTTTAACCTTTAAAAGATGTCTCAAGAGAGAGAAAAAGTTCCATTCCATATAAATCAGAGTCTTTCTTGACTATTCCTTGACTAACAACCGATGTGAGATTAAAGGTGCCCTCCTCCCGCAATAAATCCTGCCTAGATAATTAATGGTGTTCCACTTCAATTCTTGTGGATAAAAAACCTATATCCTAGTAAAACACAGTATAACTTTTTCACCTTTTTTTTTTGCCTTTTTAAATCTCCATTAATTGTGGTCATAATTTAGTTGCAGACCATATGGAGAGCTTGCAATAGCACTAGCAGAAGAGGCTCTGCATTACTTGGAGTACAGGAATGAGGGAAGTGATCTAGGAGAATCACTCGACATGATTTATATTACTTTCCGAGCTGAAAGCAAATTCACTAACGAAGATGTTGTAAACTACTTCAGTTATTCTCCTCCTCTTCTTCTTGAAAAGGTTTAAATAATGAAACAAGTTTGCCGAGTTTTAGTGTACTACCTTTTCTCTGTGATCAGCAAGTATGGTCCGGTTCGTGGTGTGCAAATACCACGACGAGAGAAACGAATGTTTGGTTTTGTGAGCTTCTACCACCCGGAAACCGCACAACTTATTTTAGCGATGGACAACCTCATTTGATAATGCTCCAGTCTCATTGGCGAGCTCCATTTCTTCTCTTAAAAAAAATGAATTATTTGTTGCGTGGACCGCCATGTCCATTGCTTTTTGTAACCTAAACTTGGCCATCTAAATGCAATAATCGAAAGTAGCACTAACTCATAGAGATAGAAGTTGGACAGCTGGAATCAAACAGTAGAATTGATTGGGAATTGGATAGCCACTCGTGTTACTAATTACATCAAGATAGTTCTCTTGGACTCTTTTCTTGTTATTCCTTCTCTATCTCTGCTCTAAAATCTATCATCCTCACTCTCGTGGATGTATTTATATTAGAGTTGTATAATATATTTATCTCGTTAAAGAAAATAAAAGAAAAAAAAGAGTTGGAGTACCCATCTCGAGTAATATTCAACTTCTTTCTTCGCATGTTGCACATCCTTCTTCATATAGTTCACGATACTCATGTGGTTGATGTGTGATGCTGATTCATTGATAGAGCTATAGTGGGATGATAATTTGGTGAGCATGGATAGCATGGGCAATAACAATGGATGCTAAAAATAGGACCATGATTTTTCCATCTACTATCGGCATGATGCAATGATAATGATACTGTACAAGTTTGTGAGGATATTTACATGCAAATAATCTAGGAGATTATGCTAGGCGAGAAGGATTCTTTAACTAATTTGAGTGCATTATGTACGTGCATGTGCAAGTGAGAATCAAGGCCTAACTGATTGATGATAACACCTCCTCCTTGGCAATAGCGATTCTTGGTTTAAAAAAATTTAGATGATACATCTCTAAGTATTTTGCCTTTGTAAGTAATTTCAAGCGTGTCTCCATTTTATTTCTCTGAAAAAATACATGCATGTGTAAATGGAGAAATTTTAGATAATACCATTCTTTAATGGAAGAACAACCCACTTTTGTTAGATTAGCATTGTATCAAGGTTAGTCTATCTTCTATTCCTTATTCTGGATTTTATTGGTCAGCTTTTTTTTTTCCTTCAATCTTCCATTACTATTTAAAGGAAATAGGTCTTCAATGTCATCTTTGTCCACTATGCTGTCCGAGCTCCCAACTATAAGATGTCTACAGAAGCATATGTAGACCTAGTTAACCCGGAATAACAAGGCAAACTCAAAATATATTCAAGTGAACCCACAGCCACGACGAGCGCAGAAATGTAGGCAAGCCCACTGATCTATTAGTATGGCCATTAGTTGTTTGAAGTGATTCTCTTGGGAAAGTTTCATGAGATTCACATGGTGAAAAGCCATGCATGGTGACTAAACATCCTGGGATTTGCTACAGTTGAGTGACAACTTGAAACCCAGTCACTGTAAAGTGCCCATGGTAATTGTTGAACTTTCAATCCAATATCAAGGCCAGCATCACATAAATTTTTAATTTTTCATATCAAACTTGTAAATAAGCCCCTGAGATGCATAAGTAGTAGTATGTCTTCACCATGTCCATAAATCATCACGTGTCTTCTGCATTACAAGGACGACATCTGAGTACTGCCTGCAGCCTCACCATCTTGCATTCCTGGAATCCTCTAGAATCTTCTTAGCATCATATGTTGCTAGTGTATGTTTGTGTTAGAAAATCTAATTGAGCCATAGGCTTTCATGTGATACGTATTATGTACAGCCATTGTAATTGGTGATTCTGAGACTTCAAATTCTAGGTCATCTATAATTTGGCAGAACAATGCATTTATAATAGGTTACATACAATAGTTATGTAACCTAAGTTATCCAACCCTCTCTACAAAATTACAGTGTTGGTACTTTTCTAGAATCTATCTGATACTGAAATAGGAGATAGGAAACCAACATCTGAACTTTGTCAATATCTCAACAGAGCTGATTCCATTCCTGTTTTCTTATACGAGTTGTGACCAGCTATGCGGTAGAAACAATACTCCTAATGACGAAGTGCAGTCCAAAAGATCACTAATGAATCCCTCAACCTGACATGAAATATCCTGAGAGGGAAATTAGGGTGCTATTTTCCTGAAATCAATCATATATTTCGTCCTTTCATCCAACTCTTGTTGTCCACACATCCAAGAATTTTTTGTTCTGTTAACCAGCTTTGAGTTCATATGCATCTGACACTCTCAACTAATTTTCAGATTTTCCTATAATCTGTTTGCTGCTTAAATTTGTGCTGAATTGCCAGCAACTGAAGTGTGATGATACCATCAATTGAACAGAGCTGCTGCCATTTCTGATGTGTCCTGTTAAGATACCCCCACTGGTTTAATCTGAATGTTCTTCAAGAAGCTCCTGATTTTCTGAATCGGTTCTGGAATCTCTGCACTGATATGCTCTGTCCATGATCAGAATATTTTGGCTGTTTGCAGGGCTACCATTTGCGGAAGATATGCATGATAGTTAAAGCACCTTTTGTTTCATTCTTTCCATAGACACGATAGTCCCATTGCTAAAAGTGTCGCAAGGCCGTTGTCTAGAAGGTCCTCTGATCGTCCATTGTTCCATAACAAATATTGGGTCTGTGGAAGATCTCTGAAATGAAGGTTATCCTGAAGGAACGCCCGGACCTTTCTTGAGAATGGACATTGGAGAAACAAGTGATCAGCTATCTTTATACTAGAGTCATATAAGGAGCAGCTATTTTTGCCTTGCCACCCTCGCTTGACTTGGTTAGTTTTTGTAAGAATTTTATCTAGAAGACTGAGATGACAAAGGAAATACTTAACCTTCGGTGGGAATTTGTTTTTCCATATTATTTTACTGAATGGGGGTCGCACCCCTCCATCTAACAAAAATCAACAACAGTATTTTGTTGAGAATGTCTTCACTGAAAACCATTTCCAGTTTATGCTATCTGATCTGTTTGAGAATCTAACCTCTTTCAGCATGTCTCTCAGTGTTTGCTGGTCAGGAATCAGCCAGGGTGCAAGGATCCTGCTCCCGTTGCTAGTGAAGATTCAAAAAGCTTCTGCCACTGTGATCTCTTTGAATGGTGATGCTATGAAAAGCAAAGGAAATAACTCCTTAATTGGTTGGTCTAGCAGCCATGAGTCTCCCCAAAAGGAGATTTGCTTCCCATTTCCTGCTGTGAATTTTACCATTGCTTGGAACAGACCTTTGACCTTCAGAGCGCTCCTCCAAAACTCTAATAACTTCTGACTAGTTGGTAAATTTAGTGAGATCATTTGGTCACTGTAGTAACCTATTTTGATCAATTCTCTCCAAGATTTTCCAATATCTGAAAATGCATTCCACCACCATTTACAGAAAATTACGTGGTTTAGGATTTTCAGATTGGTGATTCCCATTCCTCCAACTTTCTTTGGGTGACAAACCATAGCCCAGTTCAATAGATTTTTCCATCTTATTCTCTTCCTTTCCATTCCATAGAAAAGCTCTGCACAGTCTGTCAATTTTTTTGATGATTCCTGCTGGTAGAATGAGATTTGTCATCCAAAATAGTACCCGTTGCGGCCAATCCCCTGTAGCACCTGTCACCGATGAAGAGCACCTACAAAATGAAGTCCACACTGATCGGAATTGTATCCTGCAGGATCCTTCGATACTTAAGTCAGTGGGGGATTGGTGAATAGTAAATAAAGAGTATTTTAAGTGGCAAAATGTTAGCGCAGAATTATCTCACCAATGCTGTTCGTTTACCTCTCTTTTGTAGATGATTTCGATGTAACCATCGAGCACGTTGGTCCCACTTTTTATTACGCCATGATCATGGAGTTAATGGACTATTTATGCCCATTGATGGTCGTGACACATAGTCGGTAACCGTTCATAACAGTTAGACACTGTGGGTTTCGCACATTCTGGCATTATGTGATCATGGGGTGGGCGGTAATCTTGCCATTGATCACATTCTGGCCTTCTGTGCTGGCAGTTTTAGATAAGCCGACTATATATTGGTAATAGTAGTCGATCGATCATGTGTCGGTAGATCATATGTCGATAGTCATAGAGATCTGAATGATCATAAATCAATAACTCTGATATGCTGATGATTATCGGTCGGAGATTAACAGTTGTCGTAGTTGTCTATTGATAGCTGAGAATAGCTGATTGTCAGTCAGCCGACTGATTATTAGTCAGCACTTTGTACTTGTGAGGCTGATTTTGAGTCAGAATCGGGGGTCAGTTGAATTGTCCTAATATTTGCCCCCCACTCTTGAGTCCAAAATAGTCTGACATGCATGTTGGCATGTGGTCTGTCACGTTGGATGAAGGGAGTTGTCACATATCGTCTCGAGCCCTAATTTTGGTTGGTGGCATTAAAGATTTTTTGGAATACGAGAGATCTCCAACTATTTTGTTATTTTGATAGCTGTGAAATCATCATTAGGCTATCATTTCGGAAAGATAATTGGTGCCGAAAAAATTTGGACGATTTGATTCTGAGTACCAGATCAAGGCCACGTGTTCGAATGTCATTAGCTCTGTGTCATTCATGCGGATAATAATGAAGTGGCATGATTTGAGAGCAGATGCATCGATTCGTCCAACCAATGGTCGGTTTAGATATTGCCACGTGTCATCATTTGATGAGATCCAGATTTGATCGATTTTATCTGGACTGTTGAGGGGTCCTATATATGAAGTCACTTTTAGCTAGATTTTTACTTTGCATTTGTCACCATCCTCTGCAACGAAAGATGCTGCTAGTTGTTCCAGTACTAGGAGCTCTCGGGCTTTGTTTCTTGTGCTATCTCTGATTTCAGGTTGAGTTCCCTTGTCTTCTTCCTTGGCTTTTCTTCCCCTTAGGGTTTTTCTTCTCTCTTTTTAGTTCTCAGTTTTTCATGGCTAGTAATAAAACTTCTTCTCGGGATAGTCAGTCGGAGAATCTGATCGACGATTCTCTTTCGGATCTAGAAACGGAAGCTTCTTCCTTATCCGGACCTAATGTTGAATGGTTGTGGAAACAATATCGTATCCCAGAGCAGTATCAGCTTTTTGCTCCTGGCTCTGATGATCGAGTGAACTCCCCTCCTCCAACCTAGGTAGCATTTTATATCAAGGACCTTTAGGTTGGACTTCGATTTTTGATTTCGAAGTTCATCCAAAATCTTCTCGACTACTATGGTCTTTGTCCTGCTCAGCTGGCTCCGAACTCCGTCTGGCTGAACATTAATTTTGCCTTGTTATGTTGGCTTATCCCAACTGAACCTCATCCTTCCCTTTTCTGTTCTTTCTTCATCCTTCATCCTCATCCGAAGGTCAAGGGTTGGTGGTTCTTCAACCCGAGGAAAGATCTTTCTTTTATCACTGATCTTCCATCGTCCATTCATGGATGGAAGAATCAATTTTTCTGTCTCTTCTTCTTTTCTTTGGGGTTTTCTTTTGTGCTGGGGTAATCCAAGAACTGACCCCAACGAGAACAGTTAGGTGGAGGCTGATAATTGGGAAGACTTTCTCCGACTAAAAGACATAGTAGTTCCACCGCAATGAGAGCTGATGACTGACAAGCTCTCTACGATGCCGGACTTAGTTCGATCATTTTTTTAGATATAACATAATCTATCACTTTATTTTCTTTATCTATTTTTGAACTTTATACTGATCTCTTTATTTTGATTGCAGCTATGCAGCTGAGGGCACGAGTGTTGGCTACTGATATTCACCTTCATGCTACCAAGAAAAAGGCAGCGGCTGAAGCTGGGCCTTCTCGACTGTCGAAGAAGAGTCGGGTCACCACTCCATCAGTACCAACGAGGAAATCCAACATCCCATCAGAGTCAATTCCCAAGCTAGTTTTGGCGTTGTCGGCGCCGACAATGCTTCCTCCGACTAAGGCAACGTTCGTTGAAGATAGGATGGCGAGGGATGATGGAGCTGTAGTAGAACCATCGGTGACTCCATCAGCAGAGGTTCGGATTGAGGTGGGAGTCACGGCCAAACCCGAGTAGTCTACGACTGTGCTAGCCGTTCCTCTAGCGGAACATTCTCGAGCACGTCAAGCACCGACTCCCTACGGTCTCAAGCGCTCAACTGTCGATCGGGCATCGGGGGAAGGCACCAGTGACCTCAACTGATGATGGGTCGTCTGCAAGCCTTCCAACTCTTTTCGACATCTGAATCTTCGAGGGTGAGTCGGCCTTGGCCAATCCAGCATTGGCCAAGTGGCTCATCGAGCTGTCCTTCTTCTGACTGATTGAAAGAATAAGAAGAACTGGATTGTTGCTGAGATATTTTCTTCCTTTTACCCAATGATACTCGGGGTAAGTTTTTTGACATCTCTTCTTTTTCTTTTTTTTTTTTTTTGATCTGACATGATTTGATTTATCTTCTGCTTTCAATGGGTGAATGATATGCACGATCTAAAGGTCGACTATCAGAAGATTGCCAACTTTCGTCAGTCCTGGATGGACAAGGTGGCGGCCATCTCCATCGAAAAGAATGCTGTCGTCGAACAACTTCAGGCGACAATAGAATGGAAGGAAAAGCTTCAAGAAGTAGTCTCTCGCATGGCAACCAAACTTCAATCCTCCAGAGCCAAACTTGAGTTGGCTCGCTGAAACATTACCTCTCTCGAAGCCTGGATCAAAAGTAAGAAACATACCATCGGTCGGCTTTGGAAAGAGAGGGATATATGTTTTGCAGAGCTGGAAGCAGGGTGCGAAAGGCATCGGGCTACCCTAGAAAGGTTGGCACTGACCGATACTGAGTCAGCCTCCACAAAAGCTGAAATAGAGTTGGCAAGAGCCAAAGCAGAGTCAGTGAGAGATGCCTTGAATTGGGCTATTAAGAATTTCAAGAATTTTGAAGAATTCAAGGAGGAGATTCTTGAAGGTGGATTTGCTTCCTATTACGTCGGATACGAGGATGATCGAGATGCAATCGAAAAAATATATTCGAACTGGGACTTAAGCAGCATTGTTCCTTCTAGCTCGGAAGAAGAAGCTGCTGAAGAAGGCATTGCGCCGACAGAAGCTACGTCAAAACCTGCTCCAACTATCGAAGCTATATCGGAGCAGGATGGTGAAGAAGTCGACTGATAATCGATGTAACATTTTCTTTCTTTTTGTAATCAAAAAAATTTTGTAATCAGACTTTGGTCCAATTTTATAATTTTCTCTTCAATGAATGAAAAGCAAAATTTTCTAAGTACAAACTTCTTCCTTTTGTGTTCTTTCGATGTCATAGAATTATAGTCGAACAACCGAATATCGATCAGCGAATTGAAGTAATAATTATAGAATTTGTTCGCTAGTCGAATGTTGATCGACATACCTTTATCTTTTAGGTATTTAGATGGACGATGATAAGCCAAACATCTTTCAACTAATCGTAGTCAAGTTGGTATGTTTAATTATTTGATAAATGATGGTAAGCTGAATATCCTTCGACTGATCATAGTCAAGTCGGTATATTTCCAATTCGATCTGGATCATATTGGCATAATATTCTACTTAGTTAAAACTAAGTCGGTATAAATAATCATTCGACTAGAGTCAATTTTTACAGTGAAAAGTCGAGATATAGTTGGTACCAAAATACGGTCGGCATATCAGCTTTTACAGTGAAAATCAAAATATAGTTGATGTGTCAGTTTTTATATTGGAAAATCAAGATGTAGTCAGTAGAAATTGACCAACTTTGAATATTTTAATTGATTGAAGCTTTCATAACTCTGAATATTGTATATGGGAATAATTTTATTGATAATACATCTTCAAATTATCAGCATTTCAAGTACGAGGAATGGTTGTTCCCTCAAGAGTTTCCAACCGATATGTGCCTAATCGAAGTGTTTCGATTATTCTATAGGGTCCTTCCTAATTTGGAGATAATTCTTTCTAGTCTAGAGGTCTTGAGACTTCTGTTTTCTTTAGGACCAAGTCTCCTAGATGGAAGACTTTCGGCTTAACTTTTGCATTATAATATTGGCTACTCTTTATGGATATACTGCCATTCGAATTTGAGCTTGCTGTCAAACTTCTGGAAGTAAATCTAGATTGGCTCTCTGACATTCTGAATTGCTCGACTCACTATATTATTCCACCCTTGCTGATGGTAGTTTGATCTTAAATGGGATCATCACTTCTACTCCATAAGCCAGATTAAATGGCAATTCTCCTATTGGTATGCGAGGAGTTGTTCGATATGCCCACAGGACCGGATATAACTCTTCCACCCAGAGGTCTTTATATTGAGAATTGTGTCCTAAAATCAATCGTGTGATGATTGAGTTCATCCTTATATATGAATTATTGATTATTGAATAAAAGTTATTCTGATATTTTTTATCACAAAGTAATATCTTTCTTGAACTCTTGTGTTGTGATGAAATCCTTAGAACTATGCTAGTATGCGATAAAGAGAGGATTTATCGTATAGTTCTTAAACATATTCGTGACCAAATGATACATCATTACAAGATGATGATGTTTATTGAGTGGAGATCGTTGTGTGTCATATGGGTTGGTTATCATTTTAATCAAGGAGTGTTATAACACTGATATGATATACAGGTGAGATGTAGGGGTACATCGTCACTGAACAAGTGACTCACCTACTGAGTATTCTACTATCAAGAGCTGCTCACGAAACATATGGATATAAGTATCTTTCAGACCTGAGATCACTATAGTGACTTGCAAGCAACTCACTGTGCTTTGGTGCTGGACTATCTAGATTTCTAATGCAGTGACGGAAGACTACTAGGTACAGTCAAGTACTTGCGAAGTCTGTGTGTGGATCAAGATGGGATTGACCCCTTTAGATTATTAGAGTTGATATATCACTGTATTTTAATTTAGCAAAGCCTTAGCCAGGGTAATCTATGAGATAGATTTGAAAGGTTGAAATACAATACGGATGAAGCAATCTCGGTTGACAGTTAACCTGAGACCATCCTAGAGCATTCAGAGTCAAAAGGATGAATTATATGGTAACCATGTGTATGGATTCTAGAATATTCTTTTATGATAATTCAACCTATCTGGATGTCAAAAACTATTGCTAGATGGTATCTCGATTAGTGCAAGAATTGATTCTTATGCTATCGGTTTAGTATTTGAACCTATGGAGTCACACACACAAGTCAGACAAAATAGGAAGAAATTAACCTATTTATATGTCCAATTTAGAAGTACTTGACTTGATTGAGCATATAAGCTAACTCGATTGAGAATTAAGTTATAGGTCAAATGAGATTGAAGAGTTGACTATATCTAGCTAGCACTACACATGAGGTTCAGGTTCAATCTTGAGGATGAACAGTTTCTGATATATAATCCTTGGAGCATATGAAAGATTGAATTTAAGTGTTGATTAATTTTAGATTAGATCTGAATTAATTAATCTTAAATTAGGTCCAAAATTTAAGTTAGACTTGATACACAAATCTTAAAGAGTTTGAGATTGACAGTCTTTCAAAATTATTTCGAACCAGCTTCGAATTGGATTCAAATTAGACCTATTTTGGATGTGATATGAGTATTCCTATTTGCACTGAGAATACCCTCCCATGTGGGCTAACCAACACATGATATGGATCTGATTTGGGGCATCCTATGTGGGTGAGGGAGTGGGTGCAAGTTGAATGTCATTTGTGATGGCAATTCTATCTTATGTAGGAATCCTTCTTTCATGAGTATTGGATCAATTTAAATCAGATTTGAGTTAAGAGTCCTATTCTTATTAGGTCATGAGAATTATCTATAAATAAAAAGGATCTCTACCTATAGATGCATAGCAAACAAATCAAATTGTGAGAAGAGAGAAAGAGAGAGAGAGGCGTGTGAAGAGAGAGATCCTTATTCTTCTCCTACATCTCTCCCTTTGTTGCTGCCTCCTCTTCGTAGGTGTGAATCTTTCTTGGGCATCCCATCTATTGGTGTGAGATGTTACACTAGCACATCTCCTCCCTTATTTGGTTGGCTTGAGAAGGTAATTGGATTGGAGTTCATCCTGCCTTCCTGCGGTGTCTGGCGTGCATGCGAAATAGAGGGTCTGCATATCCAGGCTTCTATGAAGGTTTAGTCTAGATAAATTAAGATTTGATCTCTGGTTCTACTACTAATCAGATAATGATTTGATCCTTAATCATGTAGATGAATAAAAAAATTTTTAGATGCAACCTGGGCAATCAGAGGAGAAATAGTTTCTTTCCCTTCAGTTGGTATCAGAGTAGGCTTGAAATATATACATACATAATAAAATTTTTGAAAAATAATTACATAAGATATGATTGAGATTTTTTTGTGAGACATTAAATCTAATTTAAATTTATTTATATAAAATTTTTGATCTGATTTTGATCAGATTAGAGGTGCCTAATCAATAGTTGATTAAAATTATTATAAGTTTGTTATAACAGAATTCTGTTGTTACTAAATTTTTGATAAAATAACAATATGAATTAAAATCTATTTTAAATTTATTTTAACAAAATTTTAATATTATTATTTTTCTTATAAAGTAAGGTCTATTTTAAATCTAAATAGGATCTATTTTGATGGATATTTAGATCTGAATTCTATCAAAATTCAACACTGTGCAAAAATATATTTTATTAGAAATTTATTCCTTATGCATTCATATTTACATCTAATTAATTTTCTATATGATATCAAATTTAAAATTGATATTTTATAATCAGTATAAGATATGTTTTAGATTTGATATGATGTATATGATACATTAAATCTAATTAGATTAGATGAAGAATATAATTGATAAGATCAAGGATATGTTCATGATATAAAATAATTTTATCAATAATTATTTATTAATATAATTATATATGAAATTAAATTTTAGATCTTAGTAGCCTAGTACTCAGATTAGTGAGATCACTAGATCATCCGATCATAGGAGATTGAAGAGATTAATATATTTTTTGTCTATTCGATGGGTTCTCTTATGACGTGTAGGGGTGTCATTATGATCTGATTTTATGAAGAAAAAGAGTGAACAGATTTTTATATATTATTTTGATTATAAATATATTTAGATTAGTTCTAAAGAAATTTATAATTCATTACAATAGGATAAAATTTAGATATGAAATTATTTTAGATCTGAATTGCATGTTACATATGATGTAAACGGTATAGATCTAAAGATTGTCATGATACATGAGATGTATGTATAAAGTTTAATTTATACCTATATATATTTAATTATTAAATATATTATAAAAATTTATTTTCATGTATTAAAACATATGATATGCTTCACCTGAAATCCTTATAGAATACTTCTACAAACTGAAACACATGTTTCACACATTTAATTATGAATTAAGTTTTGAATGATCTAGATTTAAGAATTGAAGATCATTAAGACACCATATAAAATGATGGGCAAAAGGTTAGCATGAATCAGATCCTTCTAATGGGTTAGACCTAGTGTTAAAAATATATATGGACCATATAGAGAAATTGATTAAATTTAATCAAATGTTGAATTAGATCAGATCAGTATTTTTCTAGATCAATCTCAATAGTTATAGTTTGATCAAGTCCATGTGTTTGACGCTAATAAATAGACCATGATCATGAAGGAGGAGAAATATTTTCTCCGCGTAGGATCTTCCAGATTTCATCAAATCTGGGGTAGAATAATTTAAAAAAAAAAATTATCCTACATATTTCAGATCTAATTCTCTAGATCTAATTTTATTATCTGATATTTAAAATCTAAAATTAAATCTAAATCTATGATGAAAGAAGAAGTATCTCAAGAGTAATCTGATTATCCTATAGATGATCTCTGCACAGCCCGAGGTTCTGATGTAGCCACGCAAGCGTCTGACCTCTATCGATATCCACTCGGGTAGGATCTGGAACATCTTCTCCTCATGAATATACTCTCCAAAAATTAGATCTTTATCTAATTTGAAATAACTTCAGAACTCCTTCTGAAGTTGGAGTAGCAGCCTGTCGAAGATGTCCTGCAGCCTTCTATTCCAGATGTCACTACGCCTTGGATCTTTGCCAGATGGACGTCGAACTCTTTGGATGTGAAGAGGGGAGGAAGGAGAGCAGGGAGGATGTAGAGAAGAGGGGAGGGGGTGGCAGCTATTAGGTTTTGTGTATAAAATAATTTCTTCCATGAAATCCTAGGCGCAGCAGGGTTTATATAGACCCTGTATACTGCGTAGTGCCACATCATTCAACCAATCAAAAAATTCTAATAAATTTTGAAAAAATTTTGATTGGTGGAGTGATATCATCTGATCACATCAGATAAGAACCCCACCCTCTCTCCTAAGTTGGCACCAACATTGGATAAGCACAATCAAGGTGGCGCTAAAGAGTCCATGTTTATCAGGACTCTTTGGTTCTTATCCATTTGGGGTGCCCACTTTAATCCAATTAGGCTCATGCCATAATCTGATTATGGCACCCAATTCAATTGGATTTTGGCATGTGGACACTCCACAAAAATTCTCTAATGAGCCCTCTTCAGTTTAAGACCCATATGTCAACTTTTGACAGATGTCTTAAAATGAAATTGACAGGTGCTAGAAATTAGCAGGTGTTGTCTTAAATTTATCTCATGAATTAAGACAAGCCTTTTTTGAGCAGGACAAGCTTCATTTAGACTGAGAAAAATCTTTCCAAGGTTCTCTGGATGAGTCAAATCATATTTGGCTCAGTAGAGACAGAAAAGATTACACGAGGAGAAAGTTAGGCTCAATCGTGTGCTAGCACGATTTCCTTGAACCTAATTGGATCTAATCCAAATCAATTGGGTTAGCCCAATTGATGACATTCAGATCCTAACCCTTATTTGTGTGACCCAGTTAGGTTCAATTCTATATGATAATGAGACATGTCATGATCTCATCATCGACATCATCGAAACTCCTTTCGATGGATCAGAACTCTTCTGATTCAGATAATTAGAATGATCGATCATCAATATCATTCTAATTGCTCCCAAAATCTATCAGTGACACCTAGCAGTATGTGGTGGCAACCCATCAGAACTGAAGATAAGCCTCTCGGTGCAGTTACCTGTGTGATTGAGTTCCTCTATCATGAGTCCCGACTGAATTAGGGTTAAGGTGAACTCGTCAAACCCAACATCAGTCATATGAGTTAATCGATCGATCTGAGTCTGATGTGAAACCTTAATGAAAAACTCTTTTCCATTATTTCACTCTGTCATGGCCATAGGCTTAAAGACTCGATCTTTCAATTATCATTGGACTACTCCTCTCATCTACTGAGGTTGATAGATCCCATCATGGTGCGACCTAGTTCCTACAATGAATATGCCACAGCCAACATACACCTCAGGGTTTTGAATGGCTAGGAGACTGAGTTATGGTGTAGTCAAACTATAACATACTCAAGATAAACTGTCGTGCATCTCAGATCAAAGAACTAGACACACAACTGCAGCATCGAGCTAGTCATTGACAAGAAGGTAGACTTCCTTATGACTGCTCGAAGTGGTCACACTCAGTACTCTCATTCTCAACGAATATCTGTACTCTCACTTCGGTGTCTCTAAATTGTAGACTCAAAATACATCTACCCTAAGGAAGCGATCGTACACCAATCTTTCAGATCGATCACCATCCTCGTGATAATCCTATGGTCAGGTGCTGTTTATGAGTTAGTTATGTAAATTCATGCCTTAAATTTTTAACTCTTGAAAATATGAATTTATATTTCCACTAACTCAAAGGATGTATCACAGACACAATGTACACAATGTGATAGAAGAATAACCTTTTTATTCATTTATAGTCAAAATTATAAATTTGCCCTTAGATTTGTATAGGAATGTGTCAGTCGATCTGGCATCTAGGGCACACATCTAACAAACTCCCACTTGACCTAATGCCAATTGGCTGTATATCTAAGTCTCATCTTTTCAAGGTGGGCTTCAATCTTCTGTTGGTCCAATGGCTTAGTCAGTGGGTCTGTCACATTATCTGTGGAGTTGACTCTCTTGACCTCGACATAACCCTTTTCGAGATAATCATGGATCAAATAGAATCATCGCTCGATGTACTTGGACTTCTGGTAAGACCTTGGCTCCTTAGCTAGGGCTATGGCACCATTATTGTCGGAGTAAAGAGGTATGGTATCTGATGACATCACTCCAAGCTCTGCTGCAAACTTTTTGTACTAGAATGCCTCCTTCGCAGCTTCCGATGCAGCAATATACTCTGCCTCCATGGTGGAATCAGCAATCACCATCTGCTTGAAACTCTTCCAGCTAACTGTACCACTATTGCAAATGAACAGACTCTCAGATGTCGACTTTCGATCATCTATATCAGACATAAAGTCTGAGTCTGTATATCCCTGAATCTGGAGTTCTCCATTCTCAAAGACTAGAAACATATCCTTAGTCCTTCTCAAGTACTTAAGGATACATTTCACAAAAGTCCAGTGCTCTTCACCTGGATTCGACTGATATCTGCTTGTGACACTCATAGCATGGGCTATATCAGGTCGTGTACATAGCATGGCATACATGAGGCTCCCTATTGCCGAAGCATAAGGGATCTTGCTCATGCATTCAATCTCCTCAGGTGTGCTAGGGCACATCTTCTTGGAGAGATGAATGCCATATCTAAAAGGCAATAAACCTCTTTTGGTGTTTTCCATGCTAAACCTCTTTAGCACCTCCCTTATGTATATCTTTTGTGAAAGTCCGAGCATCCTATTTGGTCTATCTCTATAGACCTTAATACCCAGTATAAAGGATGCCTCTCCTAGATCTTTCATAGAGAACTCCTTAGATAATCATACTTTGACTGAGGTCAACATGGGAATGTCATTTCCAATTAGGAGGATGTCATCTACGTACAATACGAGGAAGACAATTGCGCTCTCACTGATCTTTTTGAACACACATGGTTCCTCCTCGTTCTTGATGAAGCCAAACATTTTGATGACATCATTAAAATGAGTATTCCAACTCCGAGATGCTTGCTTAAGTCCATAAATGGACTTTTGCAGCTTGCAGATCTTGTGATCATCATCACTGGATGTGAAACCAAGCGGCTGATCCATATAGATATTTTTCTCAAGATGTCCATTTAAGAATGCCGTTTTCACGTCCATCTGTCATATTTCATAATTGAAATAGGCTGCAACAGCAAGCAATGTGCGGATGGATTTTAGCATGGCTACGGACGAAAAGGTATCCTGATAGTCAATGCCTTCACGCTGACTATAACCTTTCGCTACGAGCCTAGCCTTGAATGTCTCCACATTCCCATCTGCACCTATCTTTCTCTTGAAGATCCATTTACACCCAATAGGTACAATACCTTCAGGTGGATCTACCAAGATCCAGACTTGGTTTGAGTGCATCGAGTTAATTTCTGATCTCATTGCCTCTAACCATTTCTTGAAGTCGATATCTGATATCGCCTCGTCATAGGTCTTGGGATCATCACCATGAGCCCCATTTTTTGTGAGGAATATTTTTTTTACTTCCTCTTGTATGGTACCTAAGTACCTTTCAGGAGGACGAAAAACCCTAGTCGATCTACGAGGTGGAAGAGGTTGTGTCAGGATTGGTTCTGATTAATTAGGTTCCTCAGGTTCTTAAGCTCGTTACTCTTGGGAGACATTCTCCTTGAGCTTAACTATTCTTCCAATGCCACCATCTTGAATAAATTATTTTTCAAGAAAAATAGTATTTTGACTCACAATCACATTGTAGTCTTCTGGAATATAGAAATACTATCCTAATGACTCTTTAGGATATCCTATGAATCGAGCTCTAAAAGATCTGAACTCTAACTTATCCATTTGTTGTCTCTTGACATGAGCTGGACAATCCCAAATTCTGAGATGATTTAGACTTGGCTTCTTACCATGCCATATCTCATATGGTGTGCTAGGAATAGTTTTAGAGGGAACCCTATTCAATACATAAATTACTGTCATGAGACAATGTCCCCAAAGAAACTCAAGGAGGTCTGTGAAGCTCATTATGGAACAGACCATATCTAATAGGGTCTGATTTCTCCGTTCTGAAATCCTGTTGAGTTGAGGCATTCCAGGTGGAGTCCATTGAGAGACTATGCCATTATCCTTAAGATAGTCTAGGAACTTCTGACTAAGGTATTCACCTCCTCGATCTGATTGAAGAACCTTAATGGGCTTTTCTGTTTATTTTTCTACCTCATGTTTGAATTCTTTGAACCTTTCAAAAGCTTCAGACTAGTGTTTCATTAGAAACACATATCTGTACCTAGATATATCATCGATAAAGGTAATGAAGTAGATGTAGTTGCCTCTAGCCGGTACATCAAATGGGCCGCATACATCTATATGTACTAGGGCAAGTAGGTCTGTGGCCCTTTTCCCATGTCTCACAAAAAGAAGCTTGGTCATTTTGTCTTGAAGGTATGATTCACAAACTGGATATGACTCGAAAGTCAATGGACTCAATAGCCCGAATTTCTCCAATTTGTTAACCCTGTCTTTCGCTATATAATCTAGCCTTAGGTGCCACAGATACTTATCAGTTAGACATCTCTAGGCCTTTTAATTCCTATGGCATTCACATTTTGCTCAATATTAAATACAGATACATCAATATGTAGCTGATAGAGACTGTTAATAAGAAAACCATCTGCAACTTTATTATTTTCATAAAAAATATTACAATGATCCTTATGAAAGCTAATCACATAGCCTTCTTGTGCTAAACATGAAACAGAAATCAAATTTCTGCTTGCTGCAGGCACATAATAACAGTCTCTTAAAACTAAATCTAATCTTAATGGTAATCACAGAGGGTAGGTTCCTACAGCCACGGCAGCAACTCTTGCTCTGTTTCCGATGCATAGGATCATCTCTCCATCCCTCAGCCTCCTGCTCTCCTCAAGACCCTGCATAGAAGTGCACAAATGAGCACTAGAACCAGAGTCAAGCACCCAACTGGATGCAGAAGAAACCATAAGATTAGATTCTAAAATGACCATACCTCCAGAAGGACCATCCTTCTTATTCTTTAGGTACTGAGGACAGTTCTGCTTCCTCTTCTTCCCATCCATCTTCTGCTTCTTCGCGGACCTCTTTTTCTTTCCAAAAAACTTTCTCTTGGAAGAAGTCCACTCCACAGTAAGAACTGAGCCTTTTGAACCCTTCACAGAAAGCTCAGCCGTAACCAGCATATTCATTAATTCGGCCAAGGTACACTACGTCTTATGCATATGGAAGTTCATGATGAACTGACCATATGCATCGGACAAGGACTGAAGGATCACATCAATCTGAAAATCCTTGTTTAAGATGATACCGAGCTTCTCAAGCTCCTCAAGATCCTTGATCATTGTCAAACAATGATCTTGGACTAACTGCCCATCACACATCTTGGCCTTAAAAAGTCTTTGACAGACTTGATGCTTGGCCATGGACTCTGTTCACCAAACAACTCTTGTAGGTGAGCCAACATTTAGTGGGTAGTCAAAATATTCTCATGTTGGTGCTGCAAGTCATCAGACATTGCACCCAACATGTAGTACCTTGCTTTGTTATCATCATCCGTTCACTTTTTTAGAGACGCTCTCTGTTCAGCAGTCGGACATGCTGGTATAGTAGGTGGGTCCTGGTCCAAGACATGAGTCAATTTTTTAGAACCCAGAATAATTCTATAGTTTCTCAACTAGTCCTTGAAATTGGGTCCAGTCAGTCTATGGTTGTCTAGAATTTTGGTCAGGGGGTTTGAGGTAGACATGTTTCCTGTAGAGAGTCAAAAGTTTCTAGTTAGATTTTATAATCAGACTCAACCAAGTTGTTTAGGGTTTTCATTTTTAAACAAATTAGGCTCCCACTATTTTCTTAGATCCCTACACTCCCTTTGTAAAGATGTGAAAATCTCTGTGATCAGTGATTTTTAGTGGGTGGTGCGGTCTCATCGACTGGCTCACCACCTCACCTAACAGTTATTGATGATGGATCAACCGATGAGTGGACAACTCTTGTCCAATGATTCTCTAATCATGGTGCACCCAAAATTTGGTCTCTAATTCATGAAGCTCACCGTGTCCGGGATATTGCTCCAATCCTTAGTTAAGTCAAACCCACAATTTGCATGAACTAGATTCCTGATTGGGTCCCTCACCATATCCAAAATATTGAGCCCAACCCATCCTCTAATCCATAGCATCCAATGCCTAATGGACATGGTTGCATCTTTCCGGTGCAACTGAGCCACTGTAACCAACCGAGAACAATCAACCCTGGGAAGGGCCCGCACATCCACAATGGTGGAAGATCTAGACTTAATATTTTCTTAGAGAGATTTATTTAGGTCTCATTAAACTTGACTTGACATAGTCATAACAATTATGACTAACCTAATGGCATGGGCTAGCTCGAATTGTTAGCCACCTCAAATCAGAACTGAGTCGACATATATGGCCAGGTAAGTGAGACCGGTGGGAGGGATATGCCATTAACTCGACAAGAACGCATTCGAGTCGAGTAGCTCCCAATTAAAAATCAGTCGGTCGCATCTGTCCAACTTACCTTAGACACCAAATTCTCGAACCAGAACTAATTGAGTTAGCCTACAATCCAGGCTCTAACCACTGAGCCAAATTAGGTCTTAACTTGATCGAGTCACATCTAAATGTGATTCGATCTTGACCCAAACTTAATCCTATTAGGCTGGTCAATTATTAGCTTTCATGATCCCACCTAACCAGCTCTTGATTCGATTTGATCAACTGCTAGACCTAATTGAGCTACCCAAGCCCGACCCCAATTTTATGAAAATGTCTTAGATCTGAAATTATCAATTTTAGATCTAACTTAATTTCATAATCTTAATTCATTAATTAAGTTTAGGTTCATAAACAAAGCATGTAAAATAAATCCTAGGGTTTTAGGATCTAGGATTTTGTAGAAAAGTAAGTTTTGATTTCTGATTAAGGATGAATGCGCAGCACCCCTACACGTCATATGAACACTCCATTGAATGAAAAGAGAGGGTCTTAAAACCATACTTTGTTCTTATGATCGGATGGCCATAAGGAACACCTTAATCAGAAATATAAATTTAACTACAAAACTAGTTAGATCTAAATTAACATATCACATATACAATTTAAGATCTAACTAATACATGCTTTGCATATATCTCATGTATCAAAAATCAATCTAATTAATATGATTTCAGATTTGATACATCACATGTAATAACTAAAAAAATAGAATTTAAATTGAACTATTTAAAATAAAAATTATTCTAGACAAGTTACTAGAATAATTCTACAACTAGTCTAGGCATTTAACAGATCAATTTTATGAAATAATTAAAATTTTATTTTCTATTTTTTGATTAGATTATAATACTTATAATATCAAAAATATAGAAAATAAATTAGATTTAATTCATATTTTAATCTCATTAAAATATAAAACTTAAGACCATTCATGGATTCAACTAATCCTAGTCTAGTCATGCATCTTATGCATGTTAGATCTTCTTAGATTTAATTTTAAATATTTTGATTTTAGATCCTATCATATCTGATGTAACATCTGAAATTTTTTAATATTAAATAAATAAAAATTAAAATTAGAGCTAAATTAGATCTAAAATAGAGCCAACAACCTGGCTCTGATACCACTTGAAGGAGGAGAAATATTTTCTCCGCGTAGGATCTTTCAGATTTATCAAATCTGGAGTAGAATAATTTTAAAAAAAATTTATCCTACATATTTTAGATCTAATTTTATTATCTGATATTTAAAATCTAAAATTAAATCTAAATCTATGATGAAAGAAGAAGTACCTCAAGGGTAATCTGATTACCCTGTAGATGATCTCTGCATAGCCCGAGGTTCTGATGTAGCCACGCATGTGCCTGGCCTCTACTGGTATTCACTCAGGTAGGATCTGAAACATCTTCTCCTCACAAATCTATGCTCCAAAAATTAGATCTTTATCTGATTTGAAAGTACTTCAGAACTCCTAAATTTGGAGCAGTAGCCTATCGAAGATGTCCTGCAGCCTTCTGTTCCAGGCGTCACCACACTTTGGATCTTTGCCAAATGGACGTCCAACTCTTTGGATGTGAAGAGGGGAGGAAGGAGAGCAGGGAGGATATGGAGAAGAGGGGAGGGGGTGGCAGCTATTGGATTTTGTGCATAAAATAATTTTTTCCATAAAATCCTAGGTGCAGCAGGGTTTATATAAACCCTGTATGCTGCACAGTGCCACATCATTCAACCAATCAAAAAATTCCAATAAATTTTGGAAAAATTTTGATTGGTGGAGTGATATCATCTAATCACATCAGATAAGAACCCCACCCTCTCTCCTAAGTTGGCACCAACATTGGATAAGCACAATCAAGGTGGCGCCAAAGAGTCCATGTTTATCAGGACTCTTTGGTTCTTATCCATTTGGGGCGCCCACTTTAATCCAATTGGGCTCATGCCATAATCTGATTATGGAACCCAATTCAATTGGTTTTTGGCATATGGACACTCCATAAAAATCCTCCAATGAGCCCTCTTCAGTTTAAGACCCATATGTCAACTTTTGACAGATATCCTAAAATGAAATTGGCAGGTGCTAAAAATTAGCAGGTGTTGTCTTAAATTTATCTCATGAATTAAGACAAGCCTTTTCTGAGCAAGACAAGCTTCATTTAGATTAAGAAAAATCTTTCCAAGGTTCTCTAGATGAGTCAAATCACATTTGGGTCAGTAGAGACAGAAAAGATTACACGAGGAGAAAGTTAGGCTCAATCGTGTGCTAGCACGATTTCCTTGAACCTAATTGGATCTAATCCAAATCAATTGGTTAGCCCAATTGATGACATCCAGATCCTAACCCTTGTTTGTGTGATCCAGTTAGGGTCAATTTTGTATGGTAATGAGACATGTCGTGATCTCATCATCGACATCATCGAAACTCCTTTTGATGGACCAGAACTCTTCTGATTCAGACAATTAGAATGATCGATCATTAATATCATTCTAATTGCTCTCAAAATTACTAGTGATACTTTGCAGTATGTAGTGGCAACCCATCAGAACTAAAGACGAACCTCTCGGTTCAGTTACCTGTGTGATTGCATCCTCTATTATGAGTCCCGACTGAATTAGGGTTAAGGTGAACTCGTCAAACCCAACATCAGTCATATGAGTTAATCGATCGATCCGAGTCCGATGTGAAACCTTAATGAAAAACTTTTTTTTATTATTTCACTCTGCCATGGCCATGGGCTTAAGGACTCGATCTTTCAATTATCATAGGACTACTCCTCTCATCTACCGAGGTTGATAGATCCCATCTTGGTGTGACCTAGTTTCTACAATGAATATGCCACAGCCAACATACACCTCAAGGTTTCGAATGGCTAGGAGATTAAGTTATAGTATAGTCAAACTATAACACACTCAAGGTAAACTGTCGATGCACCTCAGATCAAAGAACTAGACACACAACTGCAGCATCGAGCTAGTCATTGACGAGAAGATAGACTTCCTTATGACTGCTCGAAGTGATCACGCTCAGTACTCTCATTTTCAACGAATATCTATACTCTCGCTTCAGTGTCTCTACACCATAGACTCAAAATACATCTATCTTAAGGAAGCGATCATACACCAACCTTCCAGATCGATCACCATCCTTGTGATGATCCTATGGTCGGAGCTATTTATGAGTTAGTTATGTAAATTCATGCCTTAAATTTTCAACTCTTGAAAATATGAATTTACATTCCCACTAACCCAAAGGATGTATCACAGACACAATGTATACAATGTGATAGAAGAATAACCCTTTTATTCATTTATAGTCAAAATTATAAATTTGCCCTTAGATCTGTATAGGAATGTGTCAGTTGATCTGGCATCTAGGGCACACATCTAATAGTTCATGGCTCTGTGGTTGAGCCCAAATCTTTTGGTTGAACCAAATCAAAACTAATTAACCAGTTGGTATCTAAGGTAAGTTTGGCAGATTTGATCAAGTAATTTTTAATTGGAAGCTATTCACCTAGATGCGTCTACAGTGAGTTAAGGACATATCCCTCTCACTGATCTCACTTACCTGACCAACATGGTAGATTATATTTTGATTAGGTCACTAGTCGATTCGTGTAGACCCATGCCATTAAGGTGAATTAGTGTGACTGATTAGGTATCTTTAGACCAGCTTGTGTCTAATCTTTTACATGACTTGGTGAAGTTAGTGAGAGGATTTGTAGCTTGCAGGTTGATTTTTTCTCTTATTCTCAGATCAATAAAATCAAATTCTCTAAATTATTAGGCCCATAAAGTGATAAAGTTATGAGATAACTTGATCATTATCTCCCATTACGATGCATGATAATAAGTCCAATATTTTAAATAGGCATTGAAGATGCCACATGCCTAGTGTCTATTACATATTAGAATTATCATTCATCATATGACCATCATGATGTACCTTCAGATCAATGTTCAGGTTGGTCAAGCCATACTCGGGCCTAGACATCCGTTTGTTGGATGCATTTGGTGTGTCATGTTAATGGTTGGACCTAATCAAGATTTTCAGTGGAGGCGCCACATGCCTGCTGAAGGAATGCCTGGGGCAAAACTCATTGCTAAAAGTTGTTTGGAGAAATAATTGGTTATGAACCTACCTATGGATGTATTAGGATTGGCCGAGCCACACTCAGACCCGAATGCAGTCTATGTGGATTTTAGTACCCGCTAAAAAATTAGTGTAATTCTTCGAGTTGGAGGTAGAGGCTACTAATTTGTAAAAATAGTGAGAGAAACTTTAGACTAAAATTCATGCCTTCAGGATTAAAAATAATTCATATACTAATAGGATAATATTTTTTTTTTCAGTTATGGTGAACACACTATCCCTTCGTATACTGTTGGACAGTGACAGGCTCACCGAACCCAACTTCGATAGTTGGTATCAAAAGTTAAAGATCATCTTGGAGTACGAGAGGACTATTGAAGTGAATTTTAGTGCAGGGATAAAATGGTAAGTTTAAAACTTTTTTAAAATTATTATTTTACAGTAAAAATTATTAATTAATCTAATTAACTAACATGTATTAACCCTACACAAGGATCTAAATATGATATATATAGCATACATTTAAATTTGAAATTCAAACTTCTACAGTAAATATTTTACTGTTATGTGTTCAGAACATATTACCTTTGTGCGGGTAGTCGATCACCGCAATCTGATCACTGTCGAAAGGGTCTGATCATCGTAATACAATCACACAGTGTGTCTGGCCTCTACGGATCATCCACATGAAGCTCCTAGTCTGATCGGCTCTTCACAAATGCTAGTTCATGGTAGAACCCTTTCGACGACTGATGTTGATCGAACTCCTTCGATCTTGATCTGTCGACTCTTTGGATGCTTTGGATCATCAGCAGAGGTGCTTGAGAGGTTAATAAATCTCTCCCTGAGATTTGGTGGGCTCACAACACTCGTAGCTCACTTTCTTACTTCCCGAACCCTAGGTAGTAATCTTAGGGTACACACAAAAAATCCTGCGCCCACTCTCTTTCTTTTCTTTCCTCTCGAAATTTTTAAACTTTTCAAATTCACACAGAAAGCTTCCTCACACCTACTTTTCTTTCTCAAAAATCTTGTACGCATGCCCTACCTTCTTATCTCTTTTTAAAATAATGCAAGACACATCTTAAACGCGTGACAGGATAAAGCTAGGTGGTTGCTCATTTGATTCAAATCGAATTTGAATTCAAATGCCAACCAACCATCCTTATCCACTCTTGGCATGAGAATAGAAGGGCGTGGGCTCCCTTGTGCATGGAGAGTTTACACCGAGAAACTCTTTCTCGTGTAAAGCAAATGGCACACAAATGGATAAGGCTAGTGGCGCATGGATTAGTTGCCCATTCAAATTCAAACTTCATTTGAATTTGAATGGCCAACCAACCATCTTTATCCACCCAATGGTGCACAAATGGAGGGGCGTGGAAGGCTTCTTCGTGAAACAAATTCATGAGAAGTTTTTCTCGTGAATTCAAATGGGCGCAGATGAGTGAGGTGGCGTAGGGAGAGAATTCAAAAGGTGGTTTCAACCTAATTGAGCCACACCTAATCAAAATAGTTAGGCACAATTAGACTAAGTTAAATCCAACTTAATTAGGCTTAATTAAGCTCAATAAAATCTTAATCAAATCAGAAATTGACTAAGTCCAACCCCTGATCAAATCAGTGATCAATCACCTTAGTGATTAGGTCAACACTTAACCTAATCGAGTCAAACCCAATTGAATCCAATTCAATTGGACTTGATCCAAAAATAATTACTCAATCAAATTGAGTTAATTAGTAATCAAATCACTAATTAAATCTCTCATAAATACTGAGTCTAAATTTGATAGGCAATTGGGCATCAGAGTCCATCGATATGAAACCCTGATCAAAAGTCCCAAACCAGTGGGACTCTTGACCCCAGTATCCAAAATGTGTGGAACTCATGATTAGAGAATCCTGATTCTTGATCACAGAGTTGCAGACACGTAGGACTCAAAGTCCACTAGCATTAGGACTCTTCATCAGCCATCAGATAAGATAGGAACCTCTAACATGTGTGACCCCACAGGTTCGAACCTAAGCCGATAGCACAGGAACCAATTCCTGTACTAATCGAAGTGACCATCTAGCCAATGGTACTCGACATTCGGATAGGTCGAATAGTCACAATCGCAACACTCAGAACCTACGTGAATATGGTTATTGTATAATTCATCCTTTTGACCCTGTGTTTAGGATGACTCAGGGTTAACTGTCAACCCTGATTAGGTCATCCGAATCATGCTCAACTCAAGCAGTCC